>NW_024882885.1:47500-173783 GCF_019059575.1 Amphibalanus amphitrite
ACCTGCATGCCAAGTTTCAGCGAGATCGCCCCAGTAATTACCGAGTTACTGAAATGGGAACAAATTTGGCACCTCTTCTTTTTGTATATTGCACGTGCAGTGAGGGTCACTCACATAGATCAAGAGTATCCGACCTTTGGTAGAAGGGATGCAGCTACCCTATAAAAATTACCGCAATACAATCGCTCAAGCCGCTGCTGAGATATGGGCCTCTCAAAATCATTACTTTTGCAAAACTGCTTGAACACCCTTGACTTTTCACGTGGCACGTGCCACGACGGTCACTGAGATGTATCAAAAGTAGTCAATTACGGGGTAGAAGGGATGGGGCTACCCAGCAAAAAAGACCGCAGGCCAATCGGTCCAGCGGTTGCTGAGATATAAGCCTCTCAAAAGCGTTACAGGCCGGGCCGGGCCGGGCCGGGCCGGGCCGTGCCCGTTCATACTGAGATTTTTCCGTTATATTGAAAAGACTTCGCTTCGCTCGCTGCGCTCGCTCGCTCGTAACTATACCAAGGCCCATTCTGGACCAAATTTACAAGAAGTATATAAGACCTTACTTTGACTGCTGTAACACAATATATGACGGACACATAAAAATACAAGACGCTGCCGAACTTGACACGCTACAAAACAGAACAGGGTGACTTTTGACGGGGGCTATGTTCTGCAGCCGATTCGCGTTGGCGCACTAAGGCCCTAGTGACACTTGATTTCAAGTGTCACTAGACGATTTCGGTTTGCGCTGAGCCACTAGCCGATTGGTGTAAAATGCCGCTTAGTGTCACTACCATCAAGTGTCACTTGGCCGCCTAGTCTTACTAGCTTCCTAGTGCGCCATCTCGAATCGGCCCCAGGACGTCAACCGAGAAACTTCTACAAGACTTGGGCTGGGAGAAACTGACTGTAAGACGACAAATACACAAACTCACTTTATATCATATATTCACTAATCCAAGACACCAAACGCCATATTATATCACGATAATAATGCCAGAAACACGTGCAGAAAACACCGGCAGAACACTACGCAACTCCAACACTTACACCATGCCTCCCAACCGGACCACATCCTTCCAGAAGTCCTTTTTCCTCTCAACAGGCAAATCCTGGAACCAGCTTTCCGAAACCATCCGATCCCTTCCTCCTCGTTCCTTTCAACGAGAGTTCTCGAGGCGACTGAGGGTGCCTGGGCCTACTCCGTATTGCAAAAATTGGCACTAAAATGGGCAATATTTTCCATTCCAGGCTATGAATGCAAATGTCACAACTAAATTCACATTTATATCAAATACAAAGGCACTATACACCTGAATGTGTTTTTGGCTTTGAAACAGAAAATATTCATCATTTCATTCTCGCGTATCCCAACTATAATTTGCAGAGAGAGGAACTATCGGGACATGCTGCAAATTTTTCCCGAATATTTTGGTCAAATGTCAACTTCATGGTTATTACGTGTTCTTTTGCATGGCGACGATCTTGGCGACGGGGACTGTCGTGCGGTGGCTCAGCATTTCCAAAATTTCTTGCTTCGTTCGCACAGCTTTTAACCCTCGCACCGACGGGGGGGCGGATATCCGCCCCCCCCTGAGGTTTTTCGCGAATAGCGGGAAAACCGCGGCGCGAAGCGCCGCGAAATTTGGTATGACTATAACCTCATCAATTTTACACATGGTGTGCAAGTTTGAACCTCCTACCTTTTAAGGTCAGGTCACCAGGTCACTTTGAATGACCCAACCTCAAGTCACTTTTTTGCAACTTTGTCACCGTGCCAGAGCTACAGTAGATGTCGGAGGCCTTTGAAAGTCGCAGGATATTATTAGGTCATTAGTAGCTACAATTTGTATATCTCGGAATTTTGATATCGGTGACCTAAGGTCAGGTCAATTTCGCGACCTCCCCATTATAAGTCAATGGGGGAAAAATCAACTCCCTGTTTTTACCACTAAAACGGGTCGGAATGGCCCCATATACCATACATGACTTCATATACGATCAACCTTCACTACCTTGAGGTCTGTTTTGCTGTTGGGCAGCTGTGAGGTCATGTGACGTCATCAAAGGTCACCAAAGGTTTTTGGCCAATAACTCCGTACAGGAACAAGATACAGACGCGTGGATGGTCTCATTGTGCTCAGCTCGTCAAGACGCATCGAATGATATACATGATGACCTCGAGGTCACGTGACCTGAGGTCAACCTTTGACCTTGACCTTTCGAGGTCAACATATATATCATTCGATGCGGATTGACGAGAGGATCACGATGATGCCCTTAGTTTGTTCCTATCTTGACTAATTCGAAAGTTATTCGAGAAAAACTCTCCATATCTACATAGCGCCGCCATTTTGACTTTTTCGACCCCTGTGACGTCATCTTTGACCTGACCTGAAAATGACCTTAGTAAAAATTGTAGATCTTGGCCGTGCATATCCGATGCCGTTTACCGCTTGTCGCTATCTTGCTTCGTTCTCGAGATCTCAGGGGGGGGGGCGTTCATCCGCCCCCCCCCCCGTCGGTGCGAAGTTGGCGCAGACCCCCGTCGGTGCGCGGGTTAATTTACCTACCTTATTCTGTTTTGTGGGCGGCGCCCCCGGTGGGCTGAGTGACGGTATAGGTTGGGTCAGTGGCCTGTCGTGGCGGCGGCAGTGGTAGTTTTGTTTCACTACGCTACGTTACCGTCATTACGTTGTATGTTTATGTTATATTCGACGTTGATCTGAAGGCTATGTTCATGTTGTTTTATGTTTATGGTGACTATCTGATTATGTTACAAGAGGTATTTTGCTTTGTCTCTGTTATTCATGTTTATTTTCCGATCGTTTTACTAGGTTGTCGAACATTCTAGAAGGGAATGGAAGAGCCCCCCCCCCCCCCCACCAGTAGGGCGCGTTATACGCAGACCCCAGTGGGGCAAGGGTTAAGACCATGCAGAGGTTCACTTATGATGTCATAGGCACTGGCGGATCCAGGGGGGCATTAGGGGCATATGCCCCCCCCCCCCGACAGGAGCCTGGGAAGGGCATTCAGTACAAGTATCCCCCCCCCCGTTCAGACTTACACTTCTTACGCCTATAACGAGAAACTAAATAAAAATGGATTAGAAAGCCTTCCCAGTAACTACTTTTGTGATCAGAGTCGTTTTAGTAACCTCAATTTAGTTATCATTGCTTTATTTTGTCT
This sequence comes from Amphibalanus amphitrite, assembly GCF_019059575.1. NCBI lineage: Eukaryota > Metazoa > Arthropoda > Thecostraca > Balanomorpha > Balanidae > Amphibalanus > Amphibalanus amphitrite. The sequence goes on from NW_024882885.1 coordinate 50,687, forward strand.
AAAACTATGTTGCTTTTTAGTTCTTACCACAGGGGAGTAATGCCGCTTCAACCCTTTTGACCGTATTGTCTAACGATGGCACTCATATTGCGCAAACCAGGAATCGGCCCCCGCCTATGCTTGGGAATAGGGACGGGGACGGTTAGAATATGATTTACCTGTATGGCCTGTAATATGGTTGGAATTATTCCACGCATTTAAAAATAATCGCGAAAAATTAGGGTCTCAAGGGGTCTGGCGTTAACAGTAGTGAAGCGTAACCGGGGGGGAGGGGGTGTAGTGACGAGCTGTGCCCGATCGCGTAGTGTACATATGTTATGTTTGTTTGTGTATGTTTGTTGTCATATGTTTGTATCGTGTATATATTCTCTGTACCTAATGTGTCCGCCACTGCGCGTGTGGACCTCCAGGAACTGTGCACCGTTCTACATGATAGCGCATGCGCACTATTCGTTACCACTTGGTACTGTTAGTACAATGGTCGCCCAATTGTGTGCAAATACATTCGACTTCTAACTGGAGCAGGACTTTGAAGAAGGGAGGCGAAGGAAGACGGAGGAGGCTGAAGGCTGACGACGGAGAGACACACGCACAACCGACCTTCAAGGTCGCACCGAGCTACGGTCGAGCGAGGTGGGCAACACGCCCTTAAAGACGCCTCTGATTGTAGCCACGCCGGTACCCCTGGTCGGACCCGGTATACTGACACGGACCTTGCCACTGGCTCTGGCTCAGGCTGTCTTAGCGGACACGCCTGCCAGTCCAGACGCTCTCCTAAGAGCGAGTGCTCGGCTACCGCCAGTCTGCCGGGCCCAACAGCGTTCTGCTGACACCCACCGATACCGCTCGCCGCACCGCAAGTGCCGCAGCGATTCGGGCGCTCCAGGCGAGCGTAACGGGAGTCACACCAGTCCGCGCCGCCAGGCTCTGCCCGCTAGTGTAATTCTACGGACGGCCTGCTGATCTGTGCAATCTATGGAATCTGTGTCAGCAATCTAAAGAAGGGCCGTCCGTGAGTGTATGTTTGTTGTCATATGTTTGTATCGTGTATATATTCTCTGTACCTAATGTGTCCGCCACTGCGCGTGTGGACCTCCAGGAACTGTGCACCGTTCTACATGATAGCGCATGCGCACTATTCGTTACCACTTGGTACTGTTAGTACAATGGTCGCCCAATTGTGTGCAAATACATTCGACTTCTAACTGGAGCAGGACTTTGAAGAAGGGAGGCGAAGGAAGACGGAGGAGGCTGAAGGCTGACGACGGAGAGACACACGCACAACCGACCTTCAAGGTCGCACCGAGCTACGGTCGAGCGAGGTGGGCAACACGCCCTTAAAGACGCCTCTGATTGTAGCCACGCCGGTACCCCTGGTCGGACCCGGTATACTGACACGGACCTTGCCACTGGCTCTGGCTCAGGCTGTCTTAGCGGACACGCCTGCCAGTCCAGACGCTCTCCTAAGAGCGAGTGCTCGGCTACCGCCAGTCTGCCGGGCCCAACAGCGTTCTGCTGACACCCACCGATACCGCTCGCCGCACCGCAAGTGCCGCAGCGATTCGGGCGCTCCAGGCGAGCGTAACGGGAGTCACACCAGTCCGCGCCGCCAGGCTCTGCCCGCTGTTGTATTCACGGACGGCCCTTCTTTAGATTGCTGACACAGATTCCATAGATTGCACAGATCAGCAGGCCGTCCGTAGAATTACAGGGGGCACAAGGGGTGCGTGCCGCCTCATTAGATGCATGATGCCCTATGGGCCCGAGAGGCCCTGCAGTGGCAATGGGCCGCTCAGGGTCCAAGCGTGCCTTATTTCGACAGAGATAAGACCCGCAGGACTAGTGAGAGCACCTCACGGAGTCACGGGCTCCTGAGTCCCCACATATCACACATCTCCATAAGGGCCCCACTCCGGCCTCTGAGAGCCCTGTGCTGGCCTCTGAGTGACCTTGCTGACCTATTAAGCGTCAGCTCTAATTAGGGTCCTGGCCCATACCCGCATGGAACGGCTCCACACCAGTGTCTCTGAGGGCCCATAACGGCGCCTGTGAGGGTCACACACCGGCGCCTTTGAGGGCCCAACACCGCCAATCTGAGTGACTAACACCAATATTTCTTAAGGCCCTACATCGGCGGCGGCTCTGAGGACCCCACACTGGCGCCTCTGAAGGTCTTAAGCAGGCACATCTGACGGCTACCTACCTGCAACTCTGTGGGCTCCGCACTGGTGACTCTGAGGGCTCCCAGTGACGCCTGAGAGTACCACGCCAGTCTCCAGGATCCCACAGGGCTCCTGAAGGCCTCTGCTGACCCTTGATGGTCTCTTGAAGACCCCTTGCCCCCATGCATGTGTCTCTGAGGAGTGAGGACTCCCACAACGATGCCTTTGAAAGTCTTCACCGGCGACTGTGAGGGCATCACACAGACACGTCTGAGGGCCCTACACCGCCACCTCTGAGACACCAGTGTCTCCTGAGGCCCCACATCGGCGACTCTGAGGGTCCCACACCGGCGCCTCTGGGCCCGATACCAGTGCCTCTGGCAGCCAGCCACCGGTAACTCTGTAGGTCCTACATCGGTGACTCGGCCCCACCGGCGTCTGAGAGTACCATGCCGATCTCTAAGAACTCCACAGGGCTCCTGAAGATACTGCCGAGATACTGCCGGCCTTCACTTGCCGCCTGTGAAGGCCCATTTTTGGCATCATACGGCCCGTTACCGGCCTCTGAGGGCCCTTTGTCGGTCTCTGAGAGGTCCTACTGGGTTATTAAGCATTCGCATTTCGCACCAACAACTCCAAGGGCCCCACACACAGCCATCTGTGAATGGTATGGGCTTAGCGCCACACCAGTGTCTGAGGCACCACAACGGCGTCCATGTGAGGGCCTCACACCAGCACCTTAGAGGGCCCACACCGGATCCTTTGTGGTTCCTGCACCAGTGCCTCCGAGGGCCCCACACCACTGCCTCTGGGGAACCCACACCGATACCTTTGATGGTCCCACGCCAGGTTCCACACCGGCGGCCCTGGGTCGGCTGTATACACCAGTCATTCTGAGGGCCCCAACGGCCCCACCAATTTTCGTCGATTTCTGGCGCTGCCCGGGTATTTGTCCCAAAAGCCTCCTCCTCCTGGATCTGCAATTGGGGGTCAGTTGTCCTACCATTTCTTTTTTTTTCAAAAAACTCGTGTCAGGACTATGACGAAAAATAAGTGGCTTAAATCCGATGAGAAAACAGGATTTGGGGGTAACCTATGTAGGTTTGGCTCCGTGACCTGGAATACCCCACCCCGCGCTGAAGCCCTGGATCCGCCAGTGGTCATAGGTCGGTTACCTGACATGACCTGAAAATTGCGGTTGGTGTCAAAAGATCCGGCTTGAATCGAAATTCAGGTATGCCAAGCTTCATCTCTGTATCGCCGTGGCGTTCGGAGCTATCGCGAAAAAAAACTATGGGGGGCGGCACCCCCCCCCCCCCCGGCCGGCGTGGGTGTAAGTGCCGCTTTTGTCTCGAGATTTGACGGGGGTCATTTCTCAGTTGTGCCGATTTTCAACTGCCCTTCTCACTCATGTGTTTGGTGTCATCGTCCTTTACATATTGCTTGCGAGCCATTTGCTTGTTGTAACCTATCGGTACTTGGCAGTGTTTTTGGTGGTCACATAAGCAATGAGACTGAGCAGCGCCATCACTCAAGCCATCCGCTTGGCCAAAGGCAATGACTGTGGCGTTTGAGGCTTATCAGTGCCAGAGTTGTGACGTCATCTTTTATGTTACAGATAAAGGAGTTGAAGATGGACGGCTCTCGTCGGCAACGACCATACCATGCTGAAAATACCAGTTCCCGTCCGATCACTGAAGTCAAGGAGCACCGGGCCCGGTTAGTACTTGGATGGGTGACCGCCTGGGAACACCGGGTTTCGTTGTCATTTTCACTTCTTCAATGGTGGCCACTAATTGCTATTTATCCCTTCACTGTTAATGCTCTTGCGACATGGCCAAGGGCGCCTCCCCCCATTCGAGTTGGGGGGCCCAGCTCGAAGGAATAAGGGCCCATTTGAGGCGGCCGAAGGTAATCCTTAGACCACCGAAGACCGTGTACAAAGGGCCCTCAAATGGCCTTAAAGGACCCTCAGATGGTCTCAAAAGGCCCTCAGATGGCCTCGAAGGGCCCTCAGATGACCTCAAAGGGCCCTCAGTTAGCGGCATAGGGCCCTCATCTGGTGTCAAAGGGCCCTTAGATGGTGTCAAAGGGCCCTCAGATGGCCTCGAAGGGCCCCAGATGGCCTTAAGGGGCCCTCAGATGACCTCCAAGGGCTCTCAGATGGCCTTAAAGGGCCCTCAGATGGCCTCAAAGGGCCCTCAGCTAACGTCAATCGCCAGCTGGTGCCAGATGGCCCTCAGCTGGCGCCAAATGGCCATCAGAAGGCCTCAAACGGTCCTCAACTGGAGTCCAGCGGTCCTCAGTTGGCGTCAAGCGGCCCTCAGAAAGCCTCAAGGGGCCCTCAGAAAGCCTCAAGGGGCCCTTAGAAAGCCTCAAGGGGCTCTCAGAAGGCCTTAAAGAGCGTCAAAGGGTCTTGAACTAGCGTCAGAGGGCCCCCCAGCTGATGTCAGAGGGCCCTGAGCTAGCGTCAAACTTAAAGGGCCCTTAGCTGGTGTCAGAGGGCCCCAGTTGGTGTCAGAGGGTCATCCATTGGCGTCTAATGGCCATCAGAAGGCCCAAAAATGGTCCTCAGCTGGCGTCCAACGGTCCTCAGCTGACGTCAAAAGGCCCTCAAAAGGCCTCAAAGACCCCCCGACTGCTCAAAGGGCCCTTAGAAGGCCTCAATGGGAACTCCAAAGACGTTAAACGGCCCTCAAAAGGCTTGAAAGGGCCCTCTGCTGATGGCAAAGGGCTCGCACCTGAGTGCGAGCCTTGTCAAAAACGGACCTGAGAAACCTTGCCGACCCTGGTTATCTGCGGGACTCCTACAGTTACCTGAGTGGCCCCCGTTTACTGAGGGGCCCTGGTTATTGATGGGGTCCCTGGTTACTTGAGGCCATCTGAGGGCCCTTTAAGGCCATCTGAGAGCCCTTCGAGGTCATCTGAGGGCCCCTTAAGGCCTGGTTACCAGAGGGGCCCATGGTCACCTGGTGGGCCCCTGATCAATTGAAAACCCCTGGTCATCTGAAACGCCCCTGATTACCTAAAGGGTCCCTGATCACTTGGATTCAGTGACATAGCAAGGGAGCGAGGGGGTACGTGCCCGTTCTCGGGTTTAGGGTTTCTTCGAAACCGAGGGGCCCTGCGGCGCCAGTTGGTAGCAGAGGGTTCGTGCTGGCCGCACTTCAACTCGGAAGGACACCACAGGGCTTGTGGGGCACGTTATTGGCTCCTATGTAGCCACAATTATCTTCATAAAGGCCCAATTGCCGGTTTCTGAGAGACCTCGCCGGCCGCTCAGGGCCCTAGTAATGGCCAACGAGGGATTGGCTGCTATCGCTCCACATCCGTCTGTGATAGACACACGGCCCACACCAGTGTTTCTAAAGGCACCCACAACGGCAACTGCGAGGCCCCTCGCGCCACCTCCACAGTGTTCCATTTTTCAGACTTTTTGGTGGCAAATTACACCTAATGGGGAAAATACTTTCATCCCTAAAATACGAATGACCGACTTAGCTTCCTCTCTGAAAAAAAGTTTCATGTATTTCCAACAGCCAGTTTACATGTCACTTGACAGGTTGATGCACCCACATTTTTGTTTCACAACCTGTCAAGATTCTGACATGAAATCCTGGTTTATCAGTTGGCATACAAATTGGCATCATACCATTTTGCAAATACACTTTGGTTATTTATTTCCTTTTTTCTCATCCTACGATTTTTTTTTCTCCGTCAGCACACCCATCCAAAATCCAATTTTAGAACACTGCACCTCCAAGGGACCCCCCACCAGCGCATCTTAAGGGCCTACATCGGCGGCTCTGAGAGTCCCCACACCGGCGCCTCTGAGGGCCACGTATCAGTGACTCTGAGGGCCTCTTACTAGCCTCTGAGTGTCCTTGCCAGCCTATGAAGGGCCACTTCCCACTTGCAGGCCATTTTGCAGGGCCACACACATGCCAATGATGGCCCCACCAGTGTCTCTAAGCCCTAAGACCCTGCAACGGCGCCTGTGAGGACCCAACACCAGCGCATCTGACGGCCTTTCACTGGCACCTCTGAGCGCGCCACACACCGGTGACTCTGAGGAGCTCGCTCGCTTCGCTCGCTCGTAGAATACCATGTACATTAGGCATTAGTGTACGTACATTAGGCACACTCCTCGGGCATAAATGGCACTTTTACTCGCCAATTTTCCACATTTTCTCATGCAAAGACCGTTTTAAAGAGACCCGTCTGCTAGTGAAACTGGACCCACCGTGCCTTCCTCCTCCCATCGAAATGTCCTGGATACATCCTTGCCTGAGCTGACCCCGGGCCCCCGGGTGACTCGCGGGCCCGGGGTCAGGTGACCAGCAGGTGACCCCCTCTTGGGCGAAATTCTGGGTACGTGTCCGACATGCATCGTACATAGTCCTGTTGATTTGATTCATCGGTTAAACATTAAATATAAGTTATAAGCTGGATCTCTAGTCTGTGATCCCGCATCGTAACAGATATAATGACATTTCATGTCGATGTGCCTAAAACAATATGCGAATATACGTGAAAAAGGAGTGCTGCTCCCGCTCCTACACAACCGGGCCAAACAGTGACCGGCCCCTGCTACTAGTATCAGCCACCCGGGCCGGCCGGCAGTTAGTCGCTGCCCGGGGCTGATTTCTGAGGGACTTGCAAAAATGTTTATTATTGAAATGTTTTACGTAATAAATTAGATGATTAGGTATATGTACGGGCTCTGAGTCGCATTTGAGAAAAAACATGCTAGCGTAAAAATATTAATGTTTTGAAAATTAAGCTAGTTCCGAAATAATTGTTTTACCATGTATTGACAAAAGCTCAAGCTTCAAACCAACCGAAATACATATAACCCCGTGGGCCGTATTTCTTTTTTTGGGGGGGGGCCCTTCGGCATGGGGGGCCCAGTTCGAGGGTCGTGCCCCCCCCCCCCATTCAAAAATCCTGTGTGCGCGCCTGGACATGGCCCGTGCCCTGCACACTGTACAGTATATCTAAAAAGTATGTCCCCTGGTTTGGCTCTCCCACAGGAGGCGAATCGGTAACTTGGCTGAATCCCAATTGCGGCACCCGGCCGCCAGGGTCGCTGCCGCGCGAGCGGCCTTGACCGCTCGCATGTCATTGGCAGTTCGGTCCCTCCCCATCTATACCGAGGTGGGGAGGGGAGAAGAGGGGAAGAGAGGGAAGGGAGCGGCTTTCGCTCGGCACTTGGCGATACCTGGCTGACCCCGCGCTCCCTCCTGCCCTCAGGCGAAGACCGACTTCCTGGCCTGTAGCGGCCCAGCGGAAAACCGAGCTCGCGGGGCGCGACTCCATTGGCCCAATCTTATAAATGGAATGCTGTCGTATTCACGGCATTAGATAATATTAATAGTGATACCAGCAGTGGATGTGGTAAAATACAGTCCAAAATAAACGAAAGCACACGATTCGTGCATAATGCGCCCTCCCATTCAAATAAGCCCGCCCACTTCGATAGATGGTGTAGTTTCTTAGGGCGTAAAAGATGCAAAACACTACCGATTTTTTTTTTTTTTTTTGCTCGGCCACTGGGACCGACAATATACAATTGACTGAAATGCATGAAAACCATTTTGCATTTAGGTAATAGCCGTTTTCTGCACCCAAACTTAAGCCAGTGACACCCTGTCCACTCTAAAGCGTTTATAAGATTGGTCCCAGCACCCGATTTTATATGAGTAAGTCGTGTAGCCAGGAGCCTGCCACTAATAGGGTTAAAAAGCATCTTATTTCTAACGAATTTATTATTATGGCCACTTTTACAGGACGTCTATAGAGCTTTGACTTTCACATTTCTTCCTCGTTCAGGAGAAACGTTTTAACCCTCACCGGACCTTCAGGTTTTCTGAATACCGAGGGGACGTTGGGGGTTGGAAGTGAGGAAACAACCCCCTTCGCCGATTCGCCCCTAATTGAGCTAGAGCCTCACGAAAGAAACGATCGTGTGCGTCGTTACGAAATGCAGCGATTGGTCTCCGATTTAAAGGGACCCTCCCACCTTAACATTAGATTTGAGTTGAGATAGCCAAAATGGGGTCCCTAGCTCACAATTACCGGTTTCGGCACTCACAACATCGAGAAATGCCTTAAATCGGAAATATTGAATTTCAAAATTGCAGCATTTTGATTCAGAGGGGCTAATGCTTAGGAATACCCCTCTGAATGTGTGACGTCAGCGCAAATATCTAACGATTTTTAATGTTTGACTAAAACGTTTTGTAGCACGCGGTGGTATATGCTACTTGCGCGCAACATCTGCCGCAAACGCCGCACTTCTAAAATTAAGTCGCTAGAAACAGCGGAGATCCCAAAAAAAGTAAACAAAAGTAAAAGTCTAATATCTTGAAAACCGGTGAATATTTTTCGGTGAAATTTGGTAGATGTTCGTTTTCGCTCTTTCTGAACCGAGCGACATCACTTTCATGCCAATTCATAAACTTTTTTGAAGGTGGGAGGGTCCCTTTAAGGACCAGGGTCAGCCGATGACTTCGGAGGTCAGGTCAAGTGGCCCAAGGCACAGGTTCGGTTTTTGGTAAATAACTTCGCTAAAAATGATCGCAGATCCGCGATTTTAGCAGCATCGTGTTTGTCTAGCTCAGGCGTGTCGAATGGTATGCTTTTTCTTCGGGTGAGATCAACTTAACCCTCGCCCGTATAAAGGGAAGGGGGTCGAACGGACCCCCTCCCTCGGTTTTTCGCGAATAACTCGCGTAAAAAGCGGCCGATCGCGACGAAACTTTCAGTACCCTCGCGTTAATCAATTTTACACCCACCCTGAAATTGTCATGACCCTGACCTTAATGACCTTTGACCTGCGACCTACTTTTCGAGACCATGTTTGGCCGGAATCGCGATTCGGCGTATGTCGGCTCGCATTAGCGGCGCGTTTGCAGTCTTTTCGTGGTTTTAAGCGTTCAAACATGGGATATGATCTTGCTTCCATGCATTAGGGTGGGTGTCAAGGTCACCGGAAAGTCAGGTCAGGTCATTGACATATGAACATTTACGAAGTAGTTTTGGTGCCCTCGTAACATGTTGCGAAGCTGTCGGAGGCGGTTGCCACCTACTACGAATACCCTTACTGGTTGACCTGACCTGACCTGACCCGACCTGGCCTAAATGCATGAAGACATCATCTGTGATCAAAACTAACATGACATTCGTGATCAGCACCCCGAAAACCCCATAGCAGCCACGCTTTACGACTTTCTAACAGGTCCCGATTTCCCCGACTTTTGGGTCATTGACCTGACCTGGAAAGTCAACCGATGACCTAGGACCTTAAAATTGGGTATCATCGACTTCCTCTCGTCACGGCCAACACGCTCGTTTTTTCCGCGAAGCTCTAGCTCGATCAGGGGCGAAACGGCAAGGGGGGGGGGGTCCAACGGACCCTTATACGTTTGAGGCTGGAAAAAAAAACACCAATACGGGCGAGAGTTAGGTGTTAACCTCGGGTCAAGGTCAGGTCACAGCCCGTCAGGTCACGAAGCTGGTCAAAGGAGGTCATATTGCATATCAATCGATTCGGCAGGTCTTTTCATGTCCATTAGTGGCTTTATCGACTCGGTAGCTTTATTTGATCGGGAGTTATTGACGAAAAACTGATAGCCTTAGTTACGTGATAAATGACGTCACGCAAGATCAACAAAGCAAAATTGAAGCATCAGACCTTGCAAGGAGCGCATGAAATCACGATTCCGTGTGCTTGAGAATTTGAGATAGTTGTATATCATTTACGGACCAAACTAGCAATTTCAGTGGCGGTCGCAGGGGGGGCCATCAGGGCCATGGCCCCCCAAAGGCAAATCAGGGGGGGCCATCATATCATTTGCCCCCCCCCAAACAACCGATGGGCCCCCATGGCCGTATGGGGCCCTGGCCCGTATTCGATTGTCACGAGGCTCGAGAAACCCACGCCAGCTATTAACAGCTCTCATACCAGTCTTTGAGGGTCCTACACGGACCTCTGAGGGCCCTTCAGTGGCGGTCATGCGTCCACATTGACCGCTGAGGACCCACATTGACCTCTGAGGGCCCTCCACTGGCCTTTGAGGGCCCCTAAACCGGCCTTAGGGGCCCAACCGGCGTCTGAGAGTCTCACACCGGCATCTGGTGGCCTCATTTCTGTCTCTCGAGTCCCAAGACCAGCCTTTAATAATTGTCTCTGAGGGCCCTGCGCTGAATTCTGAAGACCCGATGTCGGCCTCTAAGAGCCCGCATCGGCCTCTGGGGGCCCATCTTGGCCTTTGAGGGCCCTCCGCTGGTTTCTGGGTTCCAATGCCGGCCCATGCCGGCCTTTTAGGGCCCCAAACTGACCTCTAAGGGCCCATGCTGGCCTGTAAGGACCCACATTAGCCTCTGAGGGCCCCGCACTGGATTCTGAAGACCCAATGCCGGCCGACCCGCATCGGCGTCTGAGGGCCCATCTTGGCCTTTGAGGGCCCACCTTGGCCTTTGAGGGCCCTCCGCTGGCCTCTGGGGTCCAATGCCGGCCCATGCCGGTCTTTTAGGGCCCCACACTGACCTCTGAGGGCCCCATGCTGGCCTGTAAGGACACACATTAGTCTCTATGGGCCCCGCACTGAATTCTGAAGACCTGATGCCGGCCTCTAAGGGCCCGCATCGGCCTCTGAGGGCCCATCTTGACCTTCGAGGGCCGTCTACTGGCCTCTGGGGTCCAACGCCGGCCAATGCCAGTCTTTTAGGGTCCCATTCTGACCTCTGAGGGCCCCATGCTGGCCTGTAAGGGCCCACATTAGCCTCTGAGGGCCCTCCCCCGCACTGAATTCTGAAGACCCGATGCCGGCCTCTAAGGGTCAGCATCGGCTTCTGAGGGCCCATCGTGGCCTATGAGGGCCTTCTGTCTGGGGTCCAACGCCGGCCTATGCCGGTCTTCTAGGGCCCCACACTGACCTCTGAGGGCCCGTGCTGGCCTGTAAGGACCCACCTTAGCCTCTGAGGGCCCCGCACGAGCTTCTGAAGACCCGATGCCGGCCTCTAAGGGCCCGCATCGGCCTCTGAGAGCCCATCTTGGCCTTTGAGGGCCCTCTACTGGCCTCTGGGTCCAACGCCGGCTCATGTCGGTCTTTTAGGGCCCCCACGCTAACCTCTGTGGGCTCCATGCTGGCCTGTAAGGGCCCACATTGGCCTCTGAGTGCCCAATTCGGTCTCTGATGGTCTCAAACTGCCCTTTGCAGGCCCTGTGCTGGCCCCTAAGGGCCCAAACCAGCCTTTAAAAGTCCCACATCGGCCTCTGATGGTCCCATTTCTGTCTCTGGGACCCAAACTGACCCTTATGTGCCTCTGAGGGCCCCGTACTGGCTTCTGAAGGATCGATGCCGGCTTCTGAAGACCCATTACGGTCTTTAAGTGCCTCATACCGACACCTGATGCACCACACTAGCCTCTGAGGGGCCCCAAACTGGCCTATGAGGTCTCTACACCGGCCAATGATGGCCCTGTTATGTTCTCTGGGGGTCTCATGCCTTACCTTCGGGGGTCATGCACTTGCCTCTGAAGGCTCACATCAGCCTCTAGGGCCCTACCTGGGCCTTTGAGGCCCTTCGCTGACCCTTGGGTCCAACGCCTGCCTCTGGGGGGTCTGACACCGTACTCTAAGGGCCCCATTGCAGCCTCTAGGCGATGGGTATCGCCGAAGCGCTATCGATGGGCCCATAGTTGTAGGAACCATGGGTGCAGTGGGCGCAGTTGCACCAACAATAATTCTGCAGTGAGTGCAGACAATGTATTCTGCATCCACAACAATCTGGAACAAAACCCCCTGTTCTCAGCAACACTACTTTCCATGCAGCACGACAAATTTAGGATATTTTGCCCACTATCCATCTTTCGAAGCATTTGCTACTGTTATGATCTTCAAAACTTACATTTGTGCCCAAGTAAAAAAAAAAGATGAAACGGAACACATGTGATTGAACAGTGAACAGATACCGATGACCCACTGTCAAAAGTTTTAGCACGATGATCTTAGAAAATGGCAAAGTTAGCCGCCTAAGCCGCCTTTACTTTTGCGGTAATCCATTCACAGTTGCGTGAATTATTGACAATATCAATGCTTCAAAATGCACTTATCGGTACCTTTTCGACATGGTACACCCTCAAAGCTCGCATTGAGCCTCCGCTCGGGTGCCGCTCCCTACCCCCCCCCCCCCCCCCCCCGCTTCACCGGCAATGGCCTGGATTTCTGCACCCGTGCACTACGCCCGTGGGCCCCTTTAAGCTAGCACCGGGCCCCCCGGGTCAGCGCAGGGGCCCCTTTGCCAAGTTGGCCCCCCCCCAAACTCCAAGTCTGCGACCGCCCCTGAGCAATTTCCATATTCCCCTGACTTTTAATGGTGAGAGACTGACCTCATCTCAGGCGACCCTTCAGAAAATCCTAGATATACATTTATACAAGTTGTGAGACCTCTCGATCATACTATAAGATCCTGTAAGTTTCATCTCCCTATGAAAGCTCTGCACTGGGGGTGTTGCGAAGTTGGAACATTTTAGCATAGTCCTAAAATGTTCATTTTAGGACAGTTTAGGACAGTTTCACACAGTTCATTTTAGGACTGCTCATTTATGACGTCATAGATCAGTGACCTGACTTGACTTAAAAATGCGGTAGGCGTAAAAAAATTCGACTTATCAAATCCCGACTAAAAAAAATCGACTTACAGGGTGGACCAAAAAGGATGGAAACATTTTAAACTCTTATAAAACACGTATTATTGCATGCATGTGACTGGGAATGATGCCAAACAAGAGTACATTTCGTGAAAATTCATAATGGCATCACTCTCATATGCTTTCTCTCGTTTTCAGTCTCTCACAGCAAATGTTCGAAGAGACCGCCTTCGCGAGACAGGCGCAGAGCGGCCAGTCTGGCGGCTGACACGATAGCCCGCTTGTATGACTCACACAGCCTTGCTGATCGCTCTCTTCAGTTCAGAGGCTTTCTGGACCTTCCTTGTAGACCTGGGCCTTGAGATGGCCCCACAGTAAAACATCCATAGGGGTCAGGTCGGATGAGCAGGTAGGCCAGTTCCGACTGGCACCGCGGGATATCAGCCGGTCACCGAAGTGGTTTTCGATGCACTTGAGCGTTGTTTTTGCGATGTGAGGAGGCGCACCGTCTTGCTGGAACCACATAAGGTCTATGATGAGGCTGCCATGCTTCGTTTGGAATCGCTTTCAGAACTTCCTCAGCGCCGCCTGGTATGCACTGTTGATTGACGGTCACGGTGTCGCCGCTCCCTTCCTCGAACCAAAGTGGACCCACGATTCCTTTTCCGCTGAGGGCACACCATTTCGGTGACCTTGCTGCTGTGCAGTGACTTCTTTATCATCTCATCTCAAGGGCCAGGTCTACAAGGAAGGTCTCTGTGACCTGAAGAGAGCGATCACCAAGACTGTGTGAGCCATACCAGCGAACATGTGTCGTCGGGCTATCGCGTCAGCCACCAGACCGGCCGCTCTGTGCCCGTCTCGCGAAGGCGGTCTCTTCGAACATTTGCTGTGAGAGTCTGATAACGAGAGAAGGCAGATGAGAGTGATGCCGTTATGAATTTGCACGAAATATACTCTCGTTTGGTACCATTTCCAGTCACATGTATGCAATAATGCATGTTTTATGCGAGTTCAAAATGTTTCCATCCTTTTTGGTCCACCCTGTATAATCCGGTTAATCAAATCCCGACCATGTTTTTACCTGGCCATTAATGTTCTAGCCTTACAGGTGATTGTTTGAACGCGGAAGATGCTGAATCTTGGTTAACCCCATACTTATCGTATGATAAAGAACGTCAGTGTTAGAAAGTTAATTAACAATTTTATTTAGGATAGTTTAATTCAAGTGGGTATAATCCGACTTGACAATTTACTAGGAGGGTTTTGCAGCGCTATTAGTTCGGCATTTAATTATAAATCATTGCTAATTTCGATCCGGATATCGTTATTCAATGCTGGCCTTTGCGTCCTCAGAAAAGTTGTTTATACCTAGTCATGAAGGCTTGCATTGCCATTGACCCATACTTTCCATTTTTCAGCACCATTATTCGCCGTAGTTGACCAGGTGTTTTTCTTCAGCTCTCCCCTGAATCCTTTGGCTTAGACCTGGCGTATCACCCGTGCATCGCAAGACGCATCTACCACACACAAGTTCATGATCCCCACGAACCTACATCAGCGTCCGTTCGCTTGGTGTGTGACCCCTTGACCTTTGGCCGCGACAACTGCCAGCTTGCCGGAGCACCCCTCCCTACACGCGCTGCCCCGCACGCTCCCCTCCCTCCCCCCCCCCCCCCGGGTCGTGTCACGAAGGTTCGGGCTTACGCTACTACCGGCCGCTGCGCAGCTGTCACCTAGCGCTTGGGAATGTGTGGTCTGGTGCGGATTCAGCCAACTACCGGCTCGCGACACCAGCGCATTCTTTTTAGACACACTGTACACGTCTTCTATTTATTATGATTCGATAAGCTTCTTTTTGAACACTGGTTCTAGCTACATGTCATTGGAAACGGGACTGTAACCATCGAAAGACGTTCAACGAATTTGCTTCGTGGGGCCGAGATATCACTATGTTGCCAAAAAGCAGTGGTATGTCCTCTCCATTCACCCTCGCCGGACCTATTGGCTTTCTCCATACGCGTCGGCCGAGGGGGAGGGGGTGGCAGGTACGAACCCCCTTCGCTGTTTCGCCCCTGGTGGAGCTATTGCGTTTTTTTATAATTTTTGCGTTTTTTGCGTCTATTGCGTTTTTCGTCGCAGAAAAACGAGCGTGTGCGCCGTTACGAGACGAAGAGATTTCTACCCAATTTTAAGGTCCTCGGTCAACCGGTGACCTCTGAGATCAGATCAAGTGCCCCAAGGTACGGTTCCGTTTTTGGTGAATAACTTCGCAAAAAAAAACGGCCGCCAAGCCGCGATTTTGGCAGCATCGTGCTTGCCTCGCTCAGGCGCGTCGAATTATATACTTTTTTGGGTGAGGTCACCTTAGTGTGTTGACCTCGGGTCACGGTCAGCTCAGCGCCCACACGTCACGAGGTTTGTCGAAGGAGGTCATGACCCATCTCCTTCGATTCGCAAGTCTCCCTGAGTCCATTGGTGGATTTCCTAAATCGCTGGATCAATTTCATCGGGAGTCATTTACGAAAAAAATCAATATTAGCCTAATGACGTCATAAATGACGTCAGGCAAGTTCAACATTCCAAAAGTGACGCATCGAACCTTACAACGAGTGCATGAAATCACGATTTTGTGTGGTTTAGATAGTTGGTGGTCCTTCCCGGCACCAGAATAGCAGTTTTCATTTTCCCCATCGCCTTATAATTGTGAGGTCACGAAAAAACCCTGACCTCATATGACCTTAAGGAAAAATCCGAGTGATACAAGTTGTGAGACCCCTAATGGATACTACATCCTGCAAGTTTCATATCTCTGTGAAAGCTCCTCCGGGAGAGAGGGTGTTGCAAAGTTGCGACGTTTTAACCCGCGGCCCACTGGGGGGGGGGGGGCATTCGTAGCCCCCCCCCTCCCGTTTGTCTGCAATAACATCCAAACCGCTTGACGTATCGACGCTAAACGTACAGCACATTTGGCTCCATCAATTTGACACCCTCTGTCGACATATGAGCTTCGTAGCTACCATATGTCGGCCGGAAATGACGTGATTTCGACGCAAAATATGAACCACGGCAATCGCTCCCAAGAGCTCAGTTTTTAAGCTAGATCTTATTTCTTTGCATGAGAGGACTTAGAGTAGACTGTGCTATTACTATCTCGGATTTTACAAACATTGAAATTTTTATAAATTATTCATATTCCTAGTCTCGTTCGAAAATTTCAACTTCAAAATTTGACCTTTTTTGACCTGAAAGTGACCTGACCTAAGCTAAATTCAACTCGAATGACACAAACGACATCAAATTCGAAATATATGGCCTAAATGGACCTAAAGCATGTGTCACGTGACCAACGTATGCTATAATATTTCCGTGACCTTAAAAAAGTAAGGGTTAAAAAATAAGTAGATAATGATGCTTCCCCGCCCTGTTCCGCCCCTACCCTTTCCGTTTCTCCCTAACCCTCCCTGCCTGCTTCCATACCTCTTCTCTCCCCTTCCCTCACTTCCACTCTCACGACTGTCGCTCACTGACTCAATGATAAACTCATTTATTCCTCCCCATATGTCTCTCACCCTCCCCTCCCAGTCTTCTTTATCACACTTCTTTGCTCCCTCCCTCCCTCATCTCCCCTCCCCTCCCAACTACTCCCATCCTTTCCCTCCTCTCCAATCCCATCTTTGCATTTGAAAAAGTAGGTACTGGCTTCTTCTCCGCCTGCACCGCAGATACATACCTATACGTTTTTTTATATCCCAGTTACCGAAGCTATATATTAACCCTCGCCCATGTAGGGGGGGGGTTGGTGCAACCCCCTCCCCCTGAGGTTTTTCTTAGCTACACGCCGAACCGTTTCAGATAGCCTGCTCAAATTTTCAGTACCCTTTGGGGCATCCTTTGCGCAACTTTTGGTAAAAAAAAATTGTCAATGTCATGCCAGGTCACGGAGTTATGACGTCATAAAGGGAACAAACTCCGGCCAGATATACGCTAAATTGGAGATTGCTTCACATTGGTATAAATGCCGACTGACCTGACACACTGATGGATTGTTTTAGAATCACAACTGGCTGATTTGACATTGGCACAATGTCCGTTGACATTTTGAAGGTTACTAAAGGTCAAGGCAAGGTCAGTGACCTCGGTTGACCTGTAATGACTTCTTGCACTTGTATGCCTTTTCGGGGTATTTTGATGCCCTGAATTCGAATTTGCTATCCATTTCAGGCATCGTCGGTTGTTTCTTGTAGTTCATTTTGGGTCAGGGTCAGGTCAGTGACGTCACACGCCTGACGTGACCCAATGCACAAATGACCTTGCAGACTTCCGATGCTCCCAACGCATCATTTTTAGAGTTATGACATCGAAATATACACCAAACGATAGAGAATTGATCAAAGATCACGATAGTGAAGGTTTCAAGTCGATATCTCTTACCGTTTTGCCGCAATCGGCGCGGAAATCTGAAAAAGTTAGATTTTTCCGAAAATTTGACCTTTGACCGGTCATAAGTAGGTCAAATGTTGACCTAGGACCAAAAAATATACCACCAATCGCGAGATCTCGTTAAGAGCAATCCGTTGGTCTTTTCCGCTAAGCTCTACGACGCTCCGTTTTCAAACGCCAGGGGGGTCGCACCAACCCCCCCCCCCTGCATGGATTAAGGTACAGGTCACCGCTGAAGTAATGTGGGGCATCCGTAGTGGTTAGAGTTTGCATCTGTATCTTGGGAACCATTTGTCAGATTATCATGAAACTTGGAATGTAGCCTACATGTGCCATCATCATTACAGCTGTAAGCTCGTATTATGTCACCTACCTTTAGATCACTCCGTATTTAAAATTCGTCGGTCAGAGCCATCTGTTGGTGAGATTGGCAACTAAATTCCTGATTACGCCACTGATGCCCCAACCACGTGACTCTGCAGTAAACCAATCACCGTGTTCGGAGGCAGCATGAATGGCGCCAGATGCCCCTGCGTCGAGGCTGGCGCCTCTCGGTTGTGGCGTGAGTGACCGAGAGTCTGGTCGCGGAGCGAGGTCAGTGGGGTCAGCCTCGCCAACCGCCTCCGGGCTAGCGGAGCGCTGGGCAGTGCGGGTCTGTTAGGTTGGCATACCCTCCGCGGCACCGAGCGTGCCCATAGTTCTTTCTAGGAAAATGCGGAATGTGTTCGTGGCTGAACTAGTCACAATGCCGTTTACATGATCAGGGCGGGTTGCATAGTCACCGCAGCCAATGGACTTGTCTGTCCTTTTAACAACAACCTGCAAAATGGTTCTAACGAGGTCACATTTCTAGCAACTCACTTGCCAGTGCAATGACGTCAAGTGAGTTATATGATGATAAAGTGAGTCGGCTAGTTTTTGCGAATTAGAAAAGAGATATTTCCATACACAAACATATAATCGGCTAATATCTTATGACCGAACAAGAGTCAACGAATGTCGATTGTATTCATAGTGCTCGTGAGGTCATAACCTCAAAAGATATATCCATCTCGCCTGAGCCGGCCAGAACCAGTCTGTGGAAAACGGACAACCCCCGCGCGGACCGAACCCGCGACCCCGCGATCCATAGCCTAACGCTTAACCGCTCCGCCACGACGTTTCTGGTGTCACGGTTCTCTGAACAGTAGCCGCGATGTGTTGAGTGATTAAAGCAGCATGGCATGACGCCTACCGCGCTCCGGATCAGTCGGCTGGGCCTCGGGCGAGGCCAATCACGTGACCAGTCGGCGGTGAGGGACGGGACTCCGTCGTGTAAATAAAGGGGAGGGGTCGAGGAGGGACGGGGAGGTGGTCGCCGCCCTTTGAAATGGCAATAAACGTTTGGTCAACGGAAGCCGTCCTACTTGCAAAAACAGTTGTTTCTTATCGCAAAGCGGAAAAATTCAAACGCATCGGCACATGGGTGGAGCAATTCACCCAGGTATTTCAATTATTTATCCCGATAGCTTCAGACCGTGTACGGAATGATCACCAATTCAAATTGCAATCGCTAAAAAATACAAGTGTGACTGCAATTACATTGCCCCCTTCCATAAATATAAATTTAAAAAAGTATTGGCTCGCTTAGTAGTCAATTAGTCATATGCTTGCTTCAACGTCATTTCTTCTCTTCGTCTTTTTTATGAAAACGAGTGAACGTTGAAAGAAATGTTATGCTATTCATCCACTGACCATTTTATTTTATTAACTTATTTGTATGTCGAATTTCTCCCCCCCCCCCCACCCCATTAACTGGCAACGCCGTACAGAAGGTCTCTTCCAAGTATAGGGTTATGGCGGTATCGTGCTTCGCTATGTTCTCACACGCAGCACGCACACTGAACTGACTGTGATTGGCACTCACTGAGACAAACCAATGAGCCAATGAGCGCACTGTTGAGTATCCGCCGGGGGCGGTGGACGGGGTCAAGGGTGATTGATACGAGCATGACCTCTGGCCGGCCTCCACCTGCCTCGACCCAGTTGTCGGGCGCCCGTGCCTTTGTCATACAGCATTTCTACTCATACAGCTATCGTAGGATTTTGCTACAGCGTAAATCTTGTAATACAGGTCATGTCGACGAGGCCCTCAATGAACAAAAAAGTTCGGCGGACAACCGAAGCCATTGCACAAATACTTTACAGAATTAGACTATACAGGTGGTTAAAATTTAAGGTATTCTGATCGACTATTGTTATGCAAAACATCAATTCATTCAAATATTTTAAATAAAATAAATGGTAAATCTGATATTGTAGTAAGTTACAACTGCTCATTACGAACATCTTCTCTCAAATGCTGCTTTTTCCTATCTTCAAAACTGTAGCCTTGATAGTTAACGGCGTGGCGAACCACTCTGGCACGCTGCTCTCAGGACATTACACCGCTTACTGCCGACACCCGTACACGGCAGAGTGGTACGAGTACAACGACTCGCGGGTCCACGTGATGGACAGAGAAACGTCAACAGCGGAAAGGCATACGTGCTGTTCTTTGAGCTGGCCGGCTCGAAACACCGCTCCAGTCATGGGAGAGGAGCCTGCGATCGTCACCCGCTCGGGCCCTGTGTAGTCGCACCGACCGGCGCACGTTCTGCTCGGACAACTCTAGCCAGCGGCCTATTGTGATTTGTGCTATTGTGTGTAAGGTGTTGTGAAAATTTATTGTAGGTACTGGCTGTCACAACCAGTCAGCTTACAACTATCTGCATATTTTAAAGGTACTAGCGGGGCATGGAGTTTGCGGTAAGCATTACCCATACGTTAAATTCACATTTATTTCAAATACAAAAAGCACTTTCAGTCAAAGCTCCCACGTGAATCCGTGACACGCTGGCTGCTTCACAAAATGGCATCGGGCATCGCTCTCGCACGCCTCGGGTCAAAGCTCACTGTTGCCCTGAGGCTGGTGTCCCTGTCACCCTACCTCCACCCACCCCTCCCACTGCACCGGCCGGTAGCCCCGCGGTCAACCCCTCCCCACCTCAGTCCCTCCCCCTCCTTGCCTGTCAGAGAGCAGCTCCTATCCGCCGATGCTGGTGTCCGGATCATCAATGGCAGGGCTACTCTCTACTGGAGGGTCCAGCAATGACTCCTTACTATTGCGTAGTACGCACGCGCGTAGGTTTACAACTCTGTGTTCAGTGGCGGTCACAGAAACATGACTCCGGGGTGCTCCAAGGGGCTCGATATTTCAGTTTTTTCGATGATAACGAGCATGCTGTGGCAGGTAGAATGGTGACACATTAGAGGAAGTTGTCAATCTGAAATACGAAGCTGTGCGATCCTCGCTTTTGACGATATATCTTACCGTCAAGGAATGGCGCTATGTTTTGTTCGATCACAGTAGAACCCCACATTACTTTAGCGGTGACCTGTACGTTCTCGGCAGGTAGCTCAAACAGTAAGTACTGGGTGCTTCCCGCCCAGCTCCGACACTAGTTCATAGACATGATCGATAATATTTCAGTATTTTGTGGAATTCTGTAACCAACCTATCTCAAATCTGAGTGCCCTACCTCGTCAAGCTCCGCCCCCTCCCCAACTCCCTTTTCTCCCCGCAACCCCCTATCCCGGCCCCGACCCCCCCCCCCCCTCCCCCGCCCCTCCCCCTAAGGCCCGCTACTCATGATCGGTAATGTTTTCAGTGCTACAGATATAATACAGGGTGACCCAAAATCAATGTCACATCCTCCCACAACCTTTATTTTGCCTAATACGGCGTAATTTCAATATAATTTCGGCGTTACTTGCTCCTAGAGACCATATTGGCTGCATTCTAGTCACGTGACCTTCGAATTTTTGTGGCCCTGACTAGTCAAGTGGTTAACGGAGGCTATTTTCGGGGCAGTAGCCAGGGCGAGCGGACCAGGTGTCCGCGATGGCAAAACGGCACAGCAAATCGTCTTGCAACGGGGCAGTCGGCATAGCTGCCGGCGGCATGGCCCACAGCCAGGTCGCCGAGGCACTGGGCATGGGTTACCGCACGATTTGCCGCTGGTTGTCACGTGACAGAAGCAGATAGACGCTTGAGAAGAAGCTAGGTCGCGACAGGAAGACTTCCGCCAGTCGGGTAGCGCAGATCATTATCGCGAAGTGTGGAGCTTAAGACGGGCAAATCCAAAAGGAAACTGGCAAGCAGGCTGACTGCTAACGGTCATCCAGTTTCAAAGTCGACAAGCCATCGGTACCCGAGGTTGTCTCCTAAGCTGAAGCCTACCAAGCCACGTCTCCGGCGGGCTCCGCGGGGACAAGAAACTGGCGGGGGCCGATTCGATTTCGCCCCCCCCCCCCCCTGAGATCTCGGAAACTAATGAACGGATTTTGATCCGGTAAGCGGCATTGGATTGCTCTCAACGGGAAATACATTTTTGACATTTTTTAACATCAAAAACGAAAAAACCCTGAGACCCCCAAAAAGCCAAAATTTTGCGATTTGGCAGAGTTTTCAAAGAATGAGGTCTAGTTCAGTATCTAGGAAAGTCAGAGGAAAACGGAAAAAGCAGCTGATAGCTGAGGAAATTTCGTTTCGAATAGCTGCCAACAGATTTCAGCTATTTTTGATATTTGAGGCGCTAGGAGTCAAAAATCTAAAAGCGTATTTTTTAGTAGCACCACTTTTGCGTCAATAACTTCTGAACCGTTAGTGATAGCCTGAAACGGTAAACGCCGTTGCAGTTCTCTAATGACTGCGAAACAAATGGTTTGTATTTTGACCTACTAAGGTCACTCTCAATTTTGACCTCAGGTCACGGTTCGGTTGACATGACCTGAGCAAGTATAGGCGAGTAACATATCATTCGATACTTCGTTTGGTAAAAGATTGTTCAAACACCAGCTTTAAGTTTTTATTGGGAGCTTTCGGAAGCGTTACAGCTTCCTTCGTCAGCCTTGGATAGAATTCTTAAAAAGACAGATAAACACGTAAGTACAAAACAATTCAAAATTCAAAAAACGCCACTTAAACTTAAAGTGGCGCAGATATTCGAGAAAAGCTCGTTTGGTAACGAATATCTGCGCCTCTTTAAGTTGAAGTGGCGTTTTTTAATTTTGAATTGTTTTGTACTTACGTGTTTATCTGTCTTTTTAAGAATTCTATCCAAAGCTGACGAAGGAAGCTGTAACGCTTCCGAAAGCTCCCAATAAAAACTTAAAGCTGGTGTTTGAACAATGTTTTACCAAATGAATCCGTCCCAGCTCAACAACATATATAATCATTCGATACTTCATGACTAGGGAAACATGTTGTTATATAAAGAAGTGCTTTATATAGAAGTGATTATTATAATAAGAAGTGCTTATTATATATAAGAAGTGCGTGCTTATATATATGTATATTGTATATATTGAGTATCCATGACAGGTTGGATGATGATGTAAATAATACACCAAATTATTACAAATGCATTCAAATATATTCAAAAAGACACACAAAGTTTTCGGTTCATGGAACCTTGATCACTGTGCAAATCACTGTGATCACTTGATAACTGTGCACTAGGTGTCCAGCATTACGCGCAGCGTAATGAATTAATTTTCAATAAAATCGGCCCAGTAGCGGGCGAGTTATTGCCAGAATAAATTTGGCGTCTCCTCTTGGCCGGCGGTGCCCAGCGCCGGTGTTCATTGCCAAAGGTCAGCGACCTTCCGGCTCTGATTTCACTCAGTTTTGCAAGCGAAGAAACTGAGGCTAACGCGCGTGCTCTCTGATCGGCGCCGGCCGCGGCCCAAAATGCGGCAGAGATGCACCCGCCACGTGCAAACCACCGAACCCACCCCCACCAAAATTTAATACGACAAACAGATGCACGCGTCTGACTTATGTCCAAAATTTCACCCCCATAGCCCGCACCGTTCCGGAGCAATAACCCGCCAAGCGTGACTGACGCGTTACATACATACATACATACGTACATACGTAATGTCCGTATGTAACGCGTCAGTCACGCTTGGCGGGCTGTTGCGAGGCGACGGTGCGGGCTACGGGGGTGAAATTTTCGACACAAGTCGGACGCGTGCATCTGTTTGTCGTATCAACTTTTCGAGGGGGTGCGTGCAGCGGTGTGCACGTGGCGGGCGCATCTTTGCGGAATTTTGGCCGCGGCAGGCTTCGAGCAGAGAGCACGCGCTGTAGGCTCAGTTTCTTCGCTTGCAAAACTGAGCGAAATCAGAGCCGGAAGGTCACTGACCTTTGGCAATGAACACCGGCGCAGGGCACCGCCGGGCAAGAGGAGACGCAACAATTATTCTGGCAATAACTCGGCCGCTACTGGGCCGATTTTAATGAAAATTGATTTATTACGCTGCGCGTAATGCTGTCCCTCTAGTGCACAGTGATCAAGGTTCCATGAACCGAAAGCTTTGTGTGTCTTTTTGAATATATTTGAATGCATTTGTAATAATTTGGTTTATTATTTACATCATCATCCATATGTATATATATATATATATATATATATATATATATATATATATATATATATATATATATATATATATATATATATATATATATATATATATATATATATATATATATATATATATATATATATATATATATATATATATATATATATATATCATAGACCTCTGTACACCTGGACTGAGCGCAGAAATTTCGGCCATGACCATAGTGGCCCTAACTTTCAGATGTTATATCTCGAGATCAGTAACACCCAGATAGGTCCGGTCTTGACTGTTTGATGGCCCCGTGCATTAAAAATTGAATGCAATGTCTCCGGGAGATATCGGCTGGCACAGAGGAGGGTCTGCGCGTGGCGCGTGAGGGGTGTTTACAAAGTTGGTCTAATGATATCTCCAGAACCGCTCCACCGATTGAGCTCAAATTTGGTATGTGACCAGATACAATACATCCGACACTATCACATTTCTCAAATAGGGGGTGCTGGTGCACGTGCGCACGTGCGCACCCCTCCTTTATATCTCAGTAACCACTGGCCCGATTGAGCTCAAATTTGGTATGTGCCCAGATGACATACATTAGCCACTATTGCATTTCTGAAACAGGGGGTGCTGGTGCACGTGCGCACGTGCGCACCCCTTCTTTATATCTCAGTAACCACTGGCCCGATTGAGCTCAAATTTAGTATGTGGACAGATGACATAAATTAGCCACTAGTGCATTTCTGAAACAGGGGGACTGCACACCCCTTCTTTATATCTCAGTAACCACTGGCCCGATCAAGCTCAAATTCGGTGTGTGGCTAGATGACATACATTAGCCACTTTTGCATTTCTGAAACAGAGGGTGCTGCTGTGGGTGCTGCCGCACGTGTGCACGTGCACAGTGCACACACTTTCTTATATGTCCGGAACTGCTGACCCGATTCTTGGGACCGATTGAGCTCAAATGTGGGGCCAAACATCGAGCAACTGCCGCTAATGCATTTCTAAAACTGTATGAGCGCATTCTGGAACCGCTGACAGTGCACTTCCCTTTTTATGCAAACTAATCGGCGCGTGCCATTGCTCTCAAGGTCGGAGTGCAGTATCATATCATGCATCTCCGTCAGAGGCAACCCTCGAACAGGGGATTCTGTTCTAAGTTTACAAGAGAACAGTAGCGGCGGAACACCTTCAGTTAAGGAGGGGGGGGGGGGCACTGCCGACGTTTGGTCCCATTCTTTCCATGCAACGCCCATAGGGCTAATGTTAAAATGCCAAAATCAAAGGGGGCACGGTGCCCCGATGCCCTCCCCGTTCCGCCGCCTATGCAAGAGAATGTCTCTTTCGAATGGTTTTATTTGACTTTTTTCCACTTTGAACAATAGATCTGTAAACGATTTATAAATAACGCATTGCAAAACGATTTTATTTTAGTGAACTTTCTTATTCTTCATACCTACACGAATGAATAACCAACTCCACAGAAGTCATAACATATCACACGGATGCGAAACGGCCCCCGCTAAACCAACGGCACGGCCTCATTATTGACTCTCAGGCATTCGCACTCGATATTCCACACGGACCAGCGTTCAACCACCAGCCACCAAAACCGTTATGTCACTCGGTGACCGGTCAAGGACAGCGACGACAAAGTGGCCGTGTAGGAGATATTGTCCCTGTATACCATCGAAGTACATAATTCTACAGCTACGTAATTTTAGTACGTAATTACATATTTCTTTCACGCCAACGTTTAGGCTGCTGATATTACCACGGTTTTGTGTGTTGTCCGTGGGCTGGTCGTGTTGCCGCATGCATGCACATTGCACACTGCTGACGTTTATCTCACTACTGCCGGCTACCATGGCCGGCTTACACGTCTTCAATATGTCCTTATGCAGTTTGGGGCCTGATCTATGATGCATGCCCCACTGACGCATGACAACACTTAGGCACTTGAGCAGTGCTACGGGTTGTCCTCCACGTGGCACATAAGGAGATAGCACACGGGTAGCTCCGTCTGAGCAATCGATATTCTCACAGTCCAGGCAGTCCTCCGTCGCGTGACGGTCGATGCGGTTTACCTACTGAGGCACGAGCAGCACTATATAGGCTTAAGTAGTGCTGCGGAATGTCCTCCGCGTAGCAAAAAATGAGGTAGCACACGGGTAGCTTCGGCTGGACAGAACTTGTCACAGCTCAGGCTCAGGCAGTTTTCCGTCGGGCGGCGGTTGTTGTTGTTGGTCCCTCCGGCCGTTGGCGTCCCGCGGCGTAGCCTAGAGGCTCTGGAGGGCCCTTAAAGGGACTATCCCACCTTTAACATGGGGTTTGAGTTGAGATAGCCAAGTTTGCGGCGAGGTTCAGAAACCACTATCTATCTAGGTTGCAACCCCCGCGGCCTCTTGGTGTTGAAGAAATTCGTTCCCCTCATTTGAAAATGGGCCTTGTACAAGGCCCTATCTTCAACATGGAGCGACCGTTAGTGTGACGTCACCTCGTTTAGTCATTCTGATTTAAATGGGTTTGTTCGTTGAAAAATCGCTTAAAACTTGGTCTGAACTTTGTTGTGGTGCCTACAGAGTAAAAAGAATCAGCTTTATGACTAGTGGTGTCATTTTCCAAAAAATGTCTGACCGATACCGACCGAAACCGAAATTTGGGAAAAATTTCCGACCGAATACCGACCGATAACATCCCAAGCCAAAATTTGACCGAAATTTGACCGAAATTCTATTTGCTATTACTCTACCCCAAAATTGAATTATTTGGTAAATTCTGATGGAAACTAATGGGAAATGGCATTTCAGTCCAAGTTCAGTCAATTCTTAGCCACTGCAAAATACATTTTGTGGTAGAAGTTACTTACAGTTAAAGACTGGAATTGAGTTTCACAATGGTGTGCATTTGTGGGGCCAACTGAGTCAAAATCAGCCTGCTTGTGGTTGTGGTTGGACAATTGGTGGCTGCTGCCTGCTGAGTGGGATGGCTACTGAAGTTGCCAAAACATGGCATCCCTTGTAGTATTTGGGGGAAATTTTGCAACTTTATCATTAACATCCCAATAACTTTCATTTTAACTAGGCAAAAATGGAATACTTTCTATTTTTGAAAATGGTTTCACTGACAGGGTGACCGAAAGTGTCCGATTTTTGGGGGGCCTGACCGACCGATTACCGAATCGGTCAGCATTAGTGGTGTCAATCGGTTACCGAAAAAATCGGTTACCGAAAAGATATGCTGACCGATTCGGTAATCGGTCGGTCAGGCCCCCCAAAAATCGGACACTTTCGGTCACCCTGTCAGTGAAACCATTTTCAAAAAGAGAAAGTATTCCATTTTTGCCTAGTTAAAATGAAAGTTATTGGGATGTTAATGATAAAGTTGCAAAATTTCCCCCAAATACTACAAGGGATGCCATGTTTTGGCAACTTCAGTAGCCATCCCACTCAGCAGGCAGCAGCCACCAATTGTCCAACCACAACCACAAGCAGGCTGATTTTGACTCAGTTGGCCCCACAAATACACACCATTGTGAAACTCAATTCCAGTCTTTAACTGTAAGTAACTTCTACCACAAAATGTATTTTGCAGTGGCTAAGAATTGACTGAACTTGGACTGAAATGCCATTTCCCATTAGTTTCCATCAGAATTTACCAAATAATTCAATTTTGGGGTAGAGTAATAGCAAATAGAATTTCGGTCAAATTTCGGTCAAATTTTGGCTTGGGATGTTATCGGTCGGTATTCGGTCGGAAATTTTTCCCAAATTTCGGTTTCGGTCGGTATCGGTCAGACATTTTTTGGAAAATGACACCACTAGTCAGCATATCTTTTCGGTAACCGATTTTTTCGGTAACCGATTGACACCACTATTTATGACAGTAATGTGGCCTGGGGAAGGAGGTAATTTTGGGCTGTGACGTCACATATTTGAAAGTTTGTGTTTGGAATATGGGAAGCCTAAGATTTTTAGTGAAAAATAAATGCCAGAACCGTGTTTCTGGTCATCCAATCTATTAAGTCGGGCACAATTTAACTGGTTTTAACAACATTTTAGAAGGTGGGATAGTCCCTTTAAGGCGGCCACCACGTCGCTGCGCCAGGCTTCCTCGGGTGTCGGCCGTCTCGTGTCGGGAGTATATTCCCAGAGGCCGGGATTCTGAGGCGGACGCCCTTCAGGCCCGGGCACGTGAGCAAGACGTGCCGGTGGGGGTGGGGGGGTCCGCCTCCTCTCTGCATTGCGGGCATTGCGCGGCCTCGCACTGGAGGTCCCGGCACTGGGTGCAGGCGGGTGTCGGGCTCCGGCCAATTGAGTGCAGGTACTCCATCGGCCGGGCGCGGCGAGATCTGGTGCACTTTAACAGCTGGGACACGAGCACCCATCAGCTCGCGGTATATACCAGCCGGTAGCCGCTCTGCGCGTCGGGTACGGGTATGCGGGTCTGCCATTGACTGCGTGGTCGCTCTGAAATTAGAACTGAGCACTCCGGCGGGTCTCTTCAGCTCGACGCGATCGTCGTCAGCGTAGATGGTCAGCGCGCCGGCTCCGCCACGGAGGACGCCACCCCTCGCCGGCCCATCAGTCCATACCCAGGTCCTGCACTAATTCAGTGATGTCAGGTGATGGAGCGCGGTGTCCCTCTTCGAGGAGGCGGCAGCTCCGGCTGGGAGCTCCGCTCCTATCTCCAGCTTGAAGGTGATTGCATAAGTCGGCAGCCATGGGGGCGCTGGGGCGGATTTGAGGATTCAGAAAAGAAGGATTCAGTGGGTCCGCGGCGGCCAGCTGGTGCAGAGGGTCCTCGGTGGGCAGGGATGCTTCCCTGGTCGGCATCCGCGCTGCCAGCGCCGTGCGGCACGCCGCGACCGGTACCACGACAGCCTTAGCTAGCCATGACCCCATGGTGGGGGGCCGATCCGATGCAGCCGGTGATGATCCAAGCCGCGGCGTGCATCTCACGCTCCAGCACCTCCACGTTTTGTCCGTCGCTGGCAGCCAGGCGGCCGCTGCTGCCCTCTCCAGAGAGGGACCTGGTGGCCGGGCTTCGGTCGGTGCGGTTCACCTGCTTACTGGGCCGACTTGCTCCAGCGGCTGGCCGTTGTTTGTTGATGGGTATTCACCACGACTTCTTTTTCTGTTCGCTATTTTGCTATTCTTCCGCACAGTTACTGGTAGGCTGCAGTGGGTACAGTGGGTCTATTTAAGATCTCCAGAGCCACCACGTGGCGCTACGGTCGGGGTAGGGCGAGTCTAAATCCCGAGGGAAGTGCGGTCACCGGTCATTTTGGGGGAAGGAGGGAGGGGGAGTGACGCGGTATCGCGGCGCATGGGGCGTGCGTAGCGCCGCGCCGGGAGTGGGCCGCCCGGCCAGGGCCGCCCGCCACTGCGCCAAGGCTGAGGGGGGGGGATGATGGTTGCGGGTGCGTTCACTCCGGTATGGTGGTATCCTGTTCATGTGGAACCGGCAAGAATGCGACTGAAGGGAATCATTATCTCAAACAAACGGGCAAGCCAGAGGCAGCGTCAGTTCCAGCCAAAATGTTGAACAATGATAATTGAAATCTAGGACGTATTCATAGCATGCAACTATTCAGCCGATAGTTGCATAATGATTTTCATGATGCATGATGAGGCTGTTCTAAACTGTTATTTGATTTAGATAGAAGCAGAAAAGAAAAAAAAATCGAAATGGCTCCAGACAAATGACGAAAAATATTTTCTTAAAAAGTGAAACTTAGCTTAACATTTATTAGCGATAATTTTGACTTTTGGAGAGTATGTTGGGGAAATATATTGGAGAAAGATGTCCTTGTGCTTATCTGTGTTGCAGTAGAAGCCAGAAGGAAAGGTTTTGGTTCGTGTCCAGATAAACCAGACCCGGGAGTGGGGCTCGAACTCACGACATCGCATTCAGCTCACAGGTTACCCAACCTCAGCGCTACGAGCACCTATCGGCCAGTGCAGCTTGCTCAGTGTTTCGGCTAAAGTTCGGCCAAAGTGGCTGACGTCTGTCAATGTCACGAGGCGAAACCTCGAGGTAAATGTCCGTCCCGGTAGCTCTGTCGGTAGAGCGTTGGACTCAATGCGCCATGTGGTGAGAGCGCACGTCCCGGTAGCAAAAGTCCGGGTTCGAAACGCAACGTGTGCTTGACGTTTTTGAGCGGCTCCTGACGGGTATGGTTGTGGTTGGTGGCAGGCTGCTGCCGTCAGTGAGGGGACCGGCCGTGCGCGGCTATGTGCGCACGTTAAAATTTGGACTCTAGATTCTGCCATAGACCAGGAATTGTTTGATCAGAGGGTAGAGAGCAGGGTCAACGCAACAAGCTCAGCTTAGCGGGGACTTTGTCCTTGTGATTCCTTTCTTTCAAAAGGTTCGGGCCAAATTTATATTAAAAAAGGGGGAGTCGAACCAGGTTGGGCCGGGTTAACCCTCGCCGGCCGAGGGGGGGGGGGCGGGTGCCGCCCCCCATAGGGTTTTTTCGCGATAGCTCCGAACACGCTGGCGATAGAGAGTTGAAACTTGGCATACCTGACCTTTGATCCAAGCCGGATCTTTTGACACCAACCGCATTTTTGGGTCAGGTCAGGTCACTGACCTATGACGTCATAAGTGAACCTCTGCACGGTCTTCAGATGTCGCAACTTCGCAACGCCCTCACTGCTAGAGGAGATGTCACAGGGAAATGAAACTTGCAGGATCTAGTATCCATTATGAGTCCCACAACTTGTATATCTCGGATTTTTCCTAAAGGTCATATGAGGTCAGGTCATTTTCGTGACCTCACCATTATAAGTCAATGGGGAAAAATTCAAACTGCTATTCTGGCGCCGGGAACGATCTCCAACTATCTCAAGCACACCGAATCGTGATTTGATGCACTCCTTGCAAGGTTAGATGCGTCACTTTTGCAATGTTGACCTTGCGTGACGTCATTTATGACGTCATCAAGGTCATATTAGTTTTTCGTCAATAACTCTTGATCAAATTGAGATAGCGAGTCGGGAAAGCCACCAATGGACTCAGAAAGACCTGCCGAATCGAATGATATGCGACATGACCTCTTTCGACCAACTTCGTGACCTGGGGGTGCTGACCTGACCTTGACCTGAGGTCAACACCCCAAGTTGCCCTGACCCGGACAAAAAGTATATCATTCGACGCGCCTGAGCGAGACGAACACGATGCTGCCAAAATCGGCGCTCTGCGGCCGTTTTTTGCGAAGTTATTCACCAAAAACTGAACCGTACCTTGGGGCACTTGACCTGACCTCAGAGGTCACCGGTTGACCTAGGACCTTAAAATCGGGTACCAATCTCTGCGTCTCGTAACGGCGCACACGCTCGTTTTTTCCGCGACGCGCTAGCTCCACCAGGGGCGAAACGGCGAGGGGGGTCCACGGTTCGTCGGAAGGTCATCTCAGGCTCAAAAGAAACGGTATATACCATTCGAAAGCTGACGGTGAGCTGAATCCAAAAATGTATTTTTTATAAAAATCGATCGATGGCCTTTTTTGAAAATTGCGTTTTTGTAAAAACTTAATAATCTTTTATTCAACGGGCTGTCCCGGACATTCTTGAAAACATAAACATGTATTTTTTAGTTCCAGTGAAAGCTGAACGCCAAAAGAACAATATTTAGCGAAGCAATATTTCCAAACGTTAATATGCGTCTCCCACAGCCGAAAATAAGGCGCAATCACACAGCTCAGTGTCACGATGGACGAAAGTCAGCCACACAGAAGCGTGAAATGACCCTTATCGACTCGCAGACCCGGCGCTCTCGGCCCGCCTGACCGGTCACGGAAAGAACGTTCGGCTCTCGTTCTACTAAACAAATGTCATATTTGTCAGTTTAACTGTCCACATCGCTATTAAAGTTATTCAGGATACCTGTGAAGAAAATTTATTGTTCTGCTCGATTTACAACATGCTTTAATTTACATTTTTCTTATGCATGTTTTGTTCCATCCAGCTGCGATCAGTGCCCGCGCAGGGGAAGTGAGCGGGGTTTCACTGTCAGAGGCTGTACTGGTGACAGCTGCTCGGCCGTGCGACCGGTCAAAGGTTACCCTGCCCCGCCGGGCGCTACCCCCACTCCACCCGAGCTGAGGCCGGTGCAGCCTCTGACATTTCAGCGCGGCCAATTTTCCTTATATGGGCATGATACCAAGCTCAATTGAGCAAAGTAAACATGAACAAATGCAAATTAATGCATGATGTGAGGATGACAGAACAATGAATTTTCTTCACAGGTATCCTGGATAACTTTAATAGCGATGTGGACAGTTAAACTGACAAATATGACATTTGTTTAGTAGAACGAGAGCCGAACGTTCTTTCCGTGGCCGGTCAGGCGGGCCGAGAGCGCCGGGTCTGCGAGTCGATAAGGGTCATTTCACGCTTCTGTGTGGCTGACTTTGGTCCATCGTGACACTGAGCTGTGTGATTGCGCCTTATTTTTGGCTGTGGGAGACGCATATTAATGTTTGGAAATGTTGCTTCGCTAAATATTGTTCTTTTGGCATTCAGCTTTCACTGGAACTAAAAAATACATGTTTATGTTTTCAAGAATGTCCAGGACAGCCCGTTGAATAAAAGATTATTAAGTTTTTACAAAAACGCAATTTTCAAAAAAGGCCATCGATCGATTTTGATAAAAATTACATTTTTGGATTCAGCTCACCGTCAGCTTTCGAATGGTATATATCGTTTCTTTTGAGCCTGAGATGACCTTCCGACGAACCGTGGGTCGTACCCGCCCCCCCCTCGGCCGGCGCGTATGTAGAAAACCAATAGGTCCGGCGAGGGTTAAACCCGGTTGGGCCGGGCTAAACCCGGTTGGACCGGTGTCTCACACGCAATCAAGTTCATACAAAACAAAGGCTTATTTCGGGTTAAATATTTGTATTAACTGATCTTATTGTTTTTAGCTTACACGTATAATAACTTTTAGCTTTTTAACTCCAGACTTCATGCACAAAAATGTGGCATTCGTCCACTTTTCCTCATCTTCTCTTAGCGACTTGATTTGACCTTAAAGACCCATCTTACCAGCAAAAAAAAAAATCACCTGCGTGATAATTAAGAGGGCGCTCTGCGCATGAAACGCCAGCCGGTCAAAAAACTGACGAACGATGCGATATTTCTATTGCTTGAATTATATTCAACGAAAATTTCAGGAGACATTAATAATCTTAATCCTTAAGATTATTAATGGATTTACTAAGGAGGATTAACTAATCTTAATCCTAAGCTACTGGGCGCCCGGAGCATTCGCTAGCATTCAATTGCCAGCTGCATTACCAACGTCACATTTGCATTACTTTGGGCTCACCATAGTTGACAGTAGATTAGCCGGCCACAGCAAACCCATGCCTCATTATCCTTTCCTTCCAAGCAGTCAACTGCGAAGCTAACCGGCCGCCCGGCCCACCACCGCGATATGGAACAACGCTGGAGTGCGCCATTTGCCTGCGGCAGTGCCCCACCGCGCCGGGGCTATTTGACAGGTCACCCGCACCGTGACCTCGCCACCCTCCCCCCCGCCCACCTCCCCATCGGGCCCAGCTCGGTAGTGACCTCTCCTTGAATATCACATGGACTCGACTAAGGCTCAACGCCATCTAGTTGCGTCTGGAGATCCTTACTAGATCCACTGTACATACCTACTGAATTAGGCAGCTCTGTCCTCTGCACACCACGAGGCGACCAGGCCGCATATCGATGTATGTACCATTATAGGTAGGTGGACGGTCGGTGACAAATTATCTGAATCTAAGAAGAACCTCTTGCATAATGAAACAATGCAGCTTTTGACTCTTCAATATCTAAGTACTGCTACCGTGACTTCTGTCTCAAAAGCGTCTGTCTGAAAAGAAACATTGATTGTAATTCAGTACTGGCATTAAACAGCATTGTTGGGGATTCAAACCATGAAAACTGCGATTAAGTTAAGAGCAAAAGGCTACTTTGGTACTCAGACAAGGATTGCCAAAAGAAAAAAAGAATAAAATAGCATTACTGTTTTCGGCGATGTAGAAAGCCATCGTTTTCAAGTGATAAATTGATCATTGAAGTGATGAATCGATCATTGGTATACAGTAGTTTTACGGCGACCACCGATGACACCACTCACCTAAAGGTGTGGTGCCTTGTCGCCGCATTAGATCATTCTCTGGGATTCGTCATGCATGAACCTTCTTCAAAAACTCGGAACGTAGTTGAAATGTGGCATACCAACAATGCCAAGCAATGGTCTGTAACAACATAAACCTTTCGAACCAATGACTAAAACATCTAAATATTCTATAGTATTTAAATCACGCACAACTTCATAACAAACAATAAAAATAAATAAAGGTTACACTTTCTTAATCTTTGATGCGTATCGCGAATACTCGTTTTCAATGTACATTTTTATGATTTTTCTCGCAATGTCACGAGATTTCGTTAGAATCGTCTGATGCGCGGATTGCATTTAGCGCTTTTTGGAGTTTCTTCGAGATGGTGTACCATTTTTTGATGTGAAAATTTATTTAAAGCAGACGTCACGTACAAAAAATTAGCACTAAGTTTTTTTTTAATAAAATCGTTGCTTCGTTTATGCTTCCTATATCTTTATTAACATAACCGATCTTCATTCCAATTTCCATGTCAATTTATTGCTATTACCGGGAGTCGCTCATTCACAATGATAAGCAAAAATGGTGCGGAAAGAAATGCAGCCCCGGTAAGGTATCGTACAGATAATCAGCCACGTCTACCACCTTACTTGAGCTAATTAGCATACAATCGGAAACACAGCTACCCGGAGGCCTATAGAACTATTAAGTAGGTAAAGGCGCGTGTAATGCACGTGCATCCGAGCCCCCCCCCCTCCGCTCGATAAATGTGAGAGTGGTAAATATATGACGTCTGGCCATATACCAAATTCGAATTAAATCAGGCCTGTACTTCCGGAGATATAAAGAAGGGGTGTGCACTGTGCACGCGCGCACGTGCAGCAACACCCCTCTTCGAAACATGGGATTGTAGTAGATCAATGACATCTGGCCACACACCGAATTTGAGCTTGATCGGGCCAGTGGTTACTGAGATATAAAGAAGGGGTGTGCACGTGCGCACGTGCACCAGCAACCCCTGTTTCAGAAATGCACTAGTGGCTAATTTATGTCATCTGTCCACATACTAAATTTGAGCTCAATCGGGCCAGTGGTTACTGAGATATAAAGAAGGGGTGCGCACGTGCGCACGTGCACCAGCACCCCCTGTTTCAGAAATGCAATAGTGGCTAATGTATGTCATCTGGGCACATACCAAATTTGAGCTCAATCGGGCCAGTGGTTACTGAGATATAAAGAAGGGGTGCGCACGTGCGCACGTGCACCAGCACCCCCTATTTGAGAAATGTGATAGTGTCGGATGTATTGTATCTGGTCACATACCAAATTTGAGCTCAATCGGTGGAGCGGTTCTGGAGATATCATTAGACCAACTTTGTAAACACCCCTCACGCGCCACGCGCAGACCCTCCTCTGTGCCAGCCGATATCTCCCGGAGACATTGCATTCAATTTTTAATGCACGGGGCCATCAAACAGTCAAGACCGGACCTATCTGGGTGTTACTGATCTCGAGATATAACATCTGAAAGTTAGGGCCACTATTGTCATGGCCGAAATTTCTGCGCTCTCATGCGGAACAACCAGCACAAGGAACCGGACCTCAAGTGTACCAATGTGGTATATGAATTCATATGCCCCGATGGGCCCGATGAGGACTGCAAGCCTCCACGCCCGAAATCATGCTACATTGGCCACACCACCAACACACTGTCTAAACGCCTCACATTTCACAAGCAGAACGGCGAAATTCAAAAACACATGAAGCTGCAACATGGAAGGGACGTGACCTGGAGTGACTTGGCGGAAAACACGCGCATATTATCTCGCGAGTCGAACCGTAAGCGGCTGAAGGTGCTGGAGGCCGTCTTTATTCAGAAGAGGCGGCCATCCATCAACATTCAGCGCGACCATGCCGGCATCATTACGCTGCATGATATCTGCGCGTGACGTGTGACTGCATGCCCAGTAGGTGTGCAGCAATACAGTGTTTAGGTTTGTGTATTTCCTCTCCCGTGGAGGATCGTGTATTATGAAGGTAGTGTGCAAAACCATAGTGAATTTAAATATGATCAAAAAGTTTTATATCAACTGTTTAGAACTTTGCATCGCTGCCATGTACTATTATGCATTTCAGACCCTGTGGAACAGTCCTTTTCGGCTATTTCTCGCTGTATATGCGTTTGATTTTAACCAAACTTTGGCAGTGGTAGTTTGAGATCCCTACCTAATTTTTATTAATATGGTCTATGAACAAAAAATGAAAAATAAAGGCAAATGTCATTGACTGATAATGTTAAGGTCGTCAGAGCCCTGCTTAGAGGCTGGCACAGGCTGGGCGCTGCCTCCCCTCTGATTGGTCGTGACGTACTAGCACACTGCGGCTTGGCTCCGCCCACTTGCGGTCCTGCCTCGGGTCATGCCAGCCGCAGTCGCAGTCTGACCGGCCGGCGTGCGGGTGGTGCGCGCGCGGAGCGGTAGAGTGGCGCACTTGTTCGCATGTCATTAACTTTTGATAAGTTGTTCTGCAACAAATACTGGACGGAGGAAGGAAGAAAAAGGAAGAAGAGACAAAGTGACAATGACACGAACGGTAGACTGTGGCTAGTGGACAGCAAACAATGTACGTAAACGCTAGAGCAGAGACAGGAGACAAAGACGATAGACGAAAGACAGACAAAGATGGCAGACCAGAGACAAGTGACGGAGATAGAGATTATAGACGACAGACTGACAAGGGGAGTGAAGGATGGGAGATCATGAACTCTCGATGTTGCATATCTACATTATCATATCCTATCTTTCCTTGTTAATTGCTTTTCGGCCTTAAGCTCTATCAACCATATCCTTAAAGCATTGTGGAAATTAGAGTTGCAAAGTTTTCCCAATGGGCTGCTACCGGCACCGCCCCGCCCCACAAACATTTTCTGGGATACCGGCATGCTACCACGCCCCAAGCAAAAAAACCGCCAAATTACCGGCATACTAAAAAAGCATGCATTCTTGATTCTGGCTTAACCCTACATGAGATGCCACATTTTTGCAATTTCAGTAACCACCCCACCCAGCAGCCACCTATTGTCCAACTTATTACAATTCAATAGCCTCTTAGTGTCCAAAGTTTGAATCATATGCTGATATTTTTTTTGTGCAAAATCAAAAATACCGGCATGCTACCGGCAAGACATGCCAGATACCACGAAAAAACCTGCGGTAGTGAAAAATTACCGGCATGCCGGTAGTGCGGTAGGGAAATTTTGCAACTCTAGTGGAAATATTATGGAAAGATTGAATATTGTTACCCCCAAATATCTTAAAAAGTAATACAAAAACGAAATACAAGCACATATGTGGATACCCTCAATTAAATAAGGCCGTTGAATGTCACATATGTACCTAAAGACAATGCGGTAGATTCTGTCTCGTTACTCATTAAATGCACCATAGCCTGTAGGAAAACGGTCAGCGGAGAAGCTTGCTATAAATTATTGAAAATAAGATGCTTTAAATTTTGTAGGGAAAACATTCTGCAGGATCTTAATTTGTAGCTAGAAGGAGTGCTTATCGTTTTATACATACACCGATCTGCATTGCATTCTTTCCGTCCTTATTCTCTCCGCGCGAGACACGACACATATTCATGCAAGGGAAGGTGCGTTAGCGTGTGTCTTCTTCTTCCAGTCCTTTGCAGAGCTCCGCGTCCCTCTGAGCCCGAGCGGCGAATGACCGGTCCCGGTGTCGCGGCGCGGTGGGCGGAGCTTAGCTGCGGCGCAACAGCTGACGCTGCTACGCCGTGCTAGCCTCTACCACGGCGCAGAGTTTTCCGATCACTTTTTACCATTACAAGTCAATGACAAGTGCCCTTCATTTTGACATTTTGTTAAAAGACCATATTAGTAAAAATTAGGTAGGGCCTTGAAACTCATTGTGTCAAAGTTTGGTTGAAATCAAGCGTTTAGGTAACGAGAAAGAGCAAAAAGGACTGTTCCAGGTGGTCTGAAATGCAATTTCAGACCACTGGTCGTTCAATAAGTGAGGTAAAATCGCATTTATTTCAGTCCACCTTTGGTGTAACGACATGAAACTTGCAACATAATGGCTATATAATCAAAATGGCTATAAGCATTTGGTAGCAGGTCCCATCGGTCAACCACCCCAGCCTTCAGAACTCGCACCTACTTCCAATTACCGTTCAGGCGCACGTGCTTATCTCAGCACTCCACCAAACACTGAAAACCCGCTCGGAAACTCCTTATTGATGTTTTTTACCATGTCTTTTTATTTTCTTGATTGCCTCATCCGTAAAAAGTTATTCCCGGAAACAGAACGTCTTCCGGCGATCCGAACAGATTGAAGCTGGACGGCGCCAGATCAGGGCTATACTCCAGCATTCCTGTACTGAAAGAGCAAAGCCACCCCCGCACTGATGCCTAGTCGGGCATCCTTCTGTTGTTGAGTGAACTCTTTGGTATCCATCTCAGGCAAACCTTGAAAATATTTAACGTATCAGATGATGCCTGTAGCTGATTCGACAGAACACTTCACTCCGTAAATGAAGTCAGTCAAGCGAATGCTTTGGGTCTCCATCATCACCTCGCTGATTTCACGGATGGTGCCAGATCCAGAGGGTCCTGCAAGCATAGGTCTGCCTGCGGTAGAATTTTGTCTCTTACACTGCCGTATCACTACCCACTTCCCACCACTAAGCATTGTGAATGGTCATGTGGCGTCATCAGGGTACAATTTGCTGCCGACGCCCGTTTCGAGATGAACTCGATGAGCTAACGGGCGAAGCAAAGTATTTTCACTAAAACGGAAAAAAAAAATCTTAGTATGAGCGGCCCGACCTGTAACGATTTTGAGAGGTTTATATAAAAGTAACCACTGCACAGGGCTGATTGACCTGCGGTCTGTTTTTTTTTCTTTCTTTTTTTGCTGGGCAGCCTAATATCCCTTCTACGCCGTAATTAACTTCTATTGACAGGGCTGCGGAGTCGATGAATTTTTTAGGACTGACTCCGACTCCGGCTCCGCACACCTGGCAGGGCCGAGGAGGCGGCAGATTTTCGGTGACTCCGACTCCGGTCTCGGTTTCCAAAATCGACTACGACTCCGACTGCGACTCCGGTCACAGCTGTCGACTCCAACCGATTCCGACTTCGGCTTCGACTCCCACTCCGACTCCGCAGCCCTGTATATTTATAAATCTAAAGGCGTCTGTCGTGGCACGTGCCATGTGAAAAGTTAAGGGTGCTCAAATTCTTTTCCTTAAGTATAGAGCTTTCGAAAGACCTATAGTAAAGGTCTTTCAAAAGGATATATATTATTACATATCTTACCAGCGCTGGGGAAAGGGGGTTGGGGGGTTGGACGTATCCTGCGTTTTTCGCAGATATTGAGTAAAAAAAAAAAACGGCAGCGCAGAGCAAAACCGTCTTCGCCACACCTATTAATGCAAGTTTCCCGCACATACTGTGAAAGTTTCAAGCCCATGCCTCTCAAGGTCAGGTCACCAGGTAGGTCACGTAAAGTGACCTCGCCTCAGAAAAAATTAAAATGCTCGTCATAGCCACATTGACTGAACGATCGCCTTGAAACTTTGAGCGATTGATAAGAGCGATGTGCATTAAATTTTAATTTCGTAATTTTGATATCGCTGAGCTAAGTTTAGGACAATCTGCGACCTCTCTATTTTTGTTCAGTTGGAGAAAATTGAAATACGTATTACCTACAAGACAAACGGTATTCTAAACACTCAAATATCATGACACCAGTAAACTTGACACACTGAATAAGACAATAGCACATGGGAACCTTACTTATGTCCCCGAGGCCATCGCAGGTCATGAAAGTTCCCCGGCGGATTTTGCCTTTGATTAGAGCGATGAAAACATCTTCGATGTGCTTGGGTCGACGATGCGCATTGACTGATGCGCAACATGACCTCTTCCGGACAGGTCATGACCTTGAACTTGTTCGTTCCTTGCTTGAGTCAAAAGTGTTTAAAAGTCTATCGAACGCGCTTTTCTACGGCACTGCATCAATATTGGTTCATTTAAGTTATGCGCCGGTGTTTCAGAAAATGTTTAAATATGCACCACTTTACCTTTGTTGACATCTGGTGACCTAACCGTTAACCTGACCTATAAACTGATCGAATTATTTTCGTCTTGATTTTAAACGTTGTTTCAAATGTCGCTTACCGTGTGTTGCTACGTGGCCCATAGACTGAGTTAACCCTCGCCCGTATTGTTGTATAGCCAGCCACGAACGTATAGGGGAGGGGGGTCGTTGGATACCCCTTGCCGTTTGGCCTCTGATGGACTTAGAGCTTCGTGGACAAAACGAGCGTGTTGTTGGTGACGAGAGGAAACAAAAAATGTCTATTTTGAACCCTCGCCGGCACAGGCCATTTTGAGTCCTTCGACGGCACAAGGGGGGGGGGTACGACCCCCCCCCTCGCGTTTGGCCCCTGATCGAGCTAGAGCTTCGCGGAAAAAACGAGCGTGTTGCCCGTCACGAGACGAAGCCGATGATACCCAATTTTAAGGTCCTAGGTCATCGGGTGACCTTCCAGGTCAGGTCAATGACCCGAAAACCGGGAAAATCGGGACCTGTTAGAAAGTCGTAAAGTGTGGCTGCTATGTGGTTTTTCGGGGTGCTGATCACGAATATAGTGTTAGTTTTGATGAGAGATGATGTCTTTAAGCATTTAGACCAGGTCGGGTCAGGTCAGGTCAGGTCAACCGGTAGGGGTTGTGACGGGTATTCGTAATACGTGTCAACCGCCTCGGACAGCTTCGTAACATGTTACGAAGGCACCAAAACTACTTCTTAAATGTTCAAATGGTTACTAAATTCGAATTCAGCTCCAAAAACTAGCCAAGAAACATGTAAAACTCGAAAAAGTGAACCGAGGTCACCCGAGGTCACCAAAGGTCAATGACCTGACCTGACCTTCAGGTGACCTTGAAACCAACCCTAATGCATGGGAGCAACATCAAATCACATGTTTGAACATTTGAAACCACGAAAAGCTTGCAAACGCGCGTCTAATGCGAGCCGACAAGCGCCGAACCGCGATTTCGGCCAAACATGGTCACAGAAAAGAGTCACAGGTCAAAGGTCATTGGGGTCAGGGTCATGAAATTTTAAGGGTAGGTGTAAAATTGATCAATGCGAGGGTACTGAAAGTTTCGTCGCGATGGGCCGCTTTTTACGCGAGTTATTCGCGAAAAACCTTAGGGGGGGTTGCATCAACCCCCCCCCCCCCTGTGCCGGCGAGGGTTAAGGTCCTAGATCATAAGTTGACCTTCCAGGTCAGGTCAATGACCCCAAAAATCGGAACAATGGAAACTGTAAGCTAGAACGTCGTAAAGTGTGGCTGCTAGTTTTTTTTCGGGGTGCTAATCACAAATATCATGTTAGGTTTGATCAAATCTTCACGCATTTAGGCCAGGTCGGGTCAGGTCAGGTCAGGTCAACCAGTAGGTTCTTGCCGGGTATCTATAGTAGGTGTCAACTGCCACTCACAGCTCCGCAACATGTTACAAAGGCACCAAAACTGCTTCTTAAATGTTCAAATGGATGCTAAATTCTAAATGAGTTCCAAAAACTGTCCTAGACACGTGTAAAACTCGAAAAGTGAATCAAGGTCACCGAAGTTCAATGACCTAACCTGAGTTTCACGTGACCTTGACACCAACCTTGACACCTACCTTTAACAATCCTGAAAATGGCTAATTCATTCATAGTCCCTGTGCTTTAGAACGGCCTGGTCGGGTCGCGCCAGACTGTCTGGATCGGCTTCTGGCCGAGACATAGCTTCGGGCTATTGACCCGAGTGACCCCGGCCCGCGTCCACCTCCCTGCCCCACGGAACCGGCCGACTGGCCCGCCGACCGGTTTAGCCTCTGCGCTGGTCACCGACTCATGCCTGTTTACGCACCCAACTCGCACTACCATTCCGTAGTAAGCGGCTGTCAGCTGAGCTCATTGAAGGCATGGCAGGGACGGTTCTAGGAGGGGGCAAAAAAAACTTAGTCTTAGGACGGAAAATACAGACTTCTGTGTATTGTAGCGACATGGAGAGGTGGGTCCTAACAAGGGGTTCAAACAAAGTCGTGTGGTATTGCGCGTCCCTCCGTCAGGACTTCCGCGCACTCGGTAGCAGAGCCTTTGAGATATTGGCCGGTTTCGCTGAAGCAACTAGAACCTACCACGCAATGAGCAGAGGGCTGTACGTGCCTGTAATTGTTCGTGCATTTTAGGAGTATTCGTGTGGCTACACGACCTACAACTTCAGAAATAAAATTATGCTTTCAATGATATGCAGAATGCGGGGGTTTTGCGAAATACTATTATACTACAACAGAAATTGTTCTGTGACGGTCCCTTACCGATCGCGATCGCCTACTTTGTCGATACCGCTATCGTGGCCCTAGAATTAGTCGAGGTGGTCCCTGAGACAGCCAAAAGGGAGCCATTAACCCTATTCCTGGCGGGCTCCGCCGGGACAAGAAACTGGCGGGGGGGGCCGATTCGGCCCCCCCCCTTCAGATCTCAAAAACTACACATCGCAGCGACAAACGGCGAACGGCGTTTGATAGGTCGTTTAAAGATCTACAACTTTTACATAAAACATTTTCAGGTAAGGTCAATATTGAGGTCACCAGAGGTCATCAACGATAAAATGTTTTGGAATTAGTTACCTATATAACTTTTAAACTAAGAAACAAAGAGACATAAAACCAATACATTTTTTGTTGCTCTCGCCGAGGCGATGCGAAATAAGTATGTGATGACCTTCACAGGTCAATTTAAAATTTGACCTGAGGTCAAGGTCAGGTCATTCATCAATGAGGTTGTGGGGTATGGTCATGCTGCATACCAAACGACGCGCCTTGACCAGGCGAGCAGTTTGGTACCACTTACAAGTCTTTAGCACCATCATGTCGTGATTTATTGACAGAAAAACGATTTATGACGTCACATGACCTCAGATGACGTTTGCCGGTGCCCCTGTCAATTAGTGGCACCAGGATCATCACCGATGAGATAATCTTCCGTAATACTGAAAGAACTGGGTGTTTTTGACTCGTTTACACGAAGCAGGAGGCGTTTCAATATTTTCCCATAGGCTTGCAATGTAAAGGTCACGAGTCTGGCCTGACCTCAGGTCACAGATATGAAAATTCTGAGACATAAAAATTGCACATACTGGTACCCTAACTAAAGCCTGAAGAGAAGAAATTGATCGGTCAAAAACTCTAGCTCTGGCGTGATTGCAAACTTTTCTGAGGTAGGGTCACCAAACCGCCTCTGGTGACCTGACCTGAGGTCAGATCAACTCAAAATTTTCAGAACTGTTGCGTAAAAGCCTTTAAGAAAAAGTCAGAAAATTTGAGCTTCCTAGCTCAAAGCGTTTGGGAGATATAACCAAAAAACCTCAGGGGGGGCTCCTGAGGCCCCCCCCCCGCCAGGAATAGTGTTAAACAGTCTACAATCTTTACACAAAAACTTGACTCTTCCGAAATGAAGTGGGTGATTGGTGAAAAATCAGTACCTATATTTTAGGAAAGTGAGGGTCCCTCTAAGGAGCCCCTAAAACAGTTTGACAAACTAGGGGATAGGAATCTAAATACTGAACCAATCAAGAAATTGAATCTCATCAGCCTTACGTATAAGAAGAGCATACATTTACCGTTTTGGTGGCATCACCTTGCATTTAAAAAGAGCGAGAACATACACTGCATAAATGTGGTTGCCAAACGTTGAGCGGGAATATAAATACCTACGCCTTATTTTATAAGCCTGAACTTGGATCCAGGGGGAGAGAGTACCTAAGTCATATCACTCCAGTCATAGACCCGCTTTTCACCACCACGGTCCACGCTCCCCCCCCCCCCCGTCAACACGTTTTCCACTGCTGTTTTTTCCCTCCCCCCCACGGTCAGCGCTTTTCGTCGCCGCCCCCACCGGCGCCCAGGGCTCAGCCCCCCCCCCCAACCTATTTTGCGATCCTACACCCCTGAGTGCAAGTCTCATGTTTATTATTTT
This sequence comes from Amphibalanus amphitrite, assembly GCF_019059575.1. Lineage (NCBI taxonomy): Eukaryota > Metazoa > Arthropoda > Thecostraca > Balanomorpha > Balanidae > Amphibalanus > Amphibalanus amphitrite. The sequence continues at coordinate 94,579 of NW_024882885.1, forward strand.
CATGCATTTGACGCTGGAAAGATGTGACATTATTTTTCGGACACCCTGTAATGCTTGCTCTGCCTCTGTCTCCGTCAGATATGTGCATAGATTCGGGAAAATGGATCTGAGATCCGATGCCATGGATCTAGATCTGGTATCCACTCGGATCTTAGATCAAAATCCTCAAATTTGTCGAGAGACCCATTCAGATCATAGATGTGACCCAGCAGTTTTGTCGAGAGATCCTCCCTGCCTCCATCCTTTTTCCCTCCCTCCCTCACTTCCACTCTCTGACTGTCGCTCTTTGACCCAATCATATGCTCACTTACCCCTCCCCATCTGCCTGTCTCCCTCCCCTCCCCGCTGACCCAATCATATAATGCTTTAAAACTCCCCATCTGTCTCTCTCCCTCCCCTCCCCGTCTCATTTATCACATTTCATCGCTCCCTCCCTCCCTCCCTCTCCCTCCCATCCCTTCTAATCCCCTCCCTCCACTTATCCCGTCCCTCTCCCCCTTCCCCTCCCCTCATATCCCCTCTTGGTACTTGAAAAGTACGGACTTCTCTGCCCTCGCCGTGGATGCATATCTGCGTCTCAGATACGTATCTGATTCGCTCTCTGTAGGTAGTTTAAAAGTAAGTAGATAATGGATGCTTCCCTACCCGCTCCGCCCCGCTCCGCCCCTACCCTTCCCGTTTCTGCCTAACCCTCCCTGCCTGCTTCCATCCCTCTTCCCTCCCCTTTCCTCACTTCCACTCTCTGTCGCTCACTGACTCAATGATAAACTCATTTTCCCTACCCATATGGCTCTCTCCCTCCCCTCCCAGTCTCCTTTAGCAGTAGCACACATCTTCGCTCCCTCCACCCCTCCTCTTCCCTTCCCTCCCAACTGCTCCCATCCTTTCCCTCCTCTCCAATACCATCTTTGTATTTGAAAAAAGTACTGGCAGTGGCTTCTTCTTCGCCCGCACCGCAGATACATATACGTTTTTATATCCCAGTTACCGAAGCTATATATTAAGGTACGCTCTCGGCAGGTAGTTTAAACAGTAAGTACTGGGTGCTTCCCGCCCACCTCCGACACTAGTAATTAGACATGATCGATAATATTTCAGTATTTTATGGAATTCTGTAACCAACCTATCTCAAATTTAAGCGCCATACCTCGTCAAGCTCCGCCACCCTCTCCAACTCCCCTTTTTCCCCGCAACCCCCTATCCCGGCCCCGAACCCCCTCGCATCCCTTGCCCCATCCCCCTACGCTCCGCCGCTCATGATCGGTAATGTGTTCAGTGCTAAAGATGATAAACACGGTGATGATAGACCGTGATGATAAACACGGTGACCCAAAATCAAAATCAAAATCAAATTCTCGTCCCGCGCCGTAGATGCATATCTGCGTCGCAGATACGTATCTGATTCGCTCGCGGTGGGTAGTATAAAAAGCAAGTAGATAATGGATGCTTCCCCGCCCCGCTCCGCACCGCTCTGCACCTACCCTTTCCGTTTTTCCATAACCCTCCCTCCCTGCTTCCATCCCCCTTCCCTCCTCTACCCACCCTTCCCATCCCCTCCCTCCCCTCATCCCCTCCCGCTCTACCCTTCTCCTCCCCTCACATCCCCTCTTGGTACTTGAAAAGTACGGACTTCTCTGCCCGCGCCGTAGATGCATATCTGCGTCTCATATACGTATCAGATTCGCTCTCTGTAGGTAGTTTAAAAAGCAAGTAGATAATGGATGCTTCCCCGCCCCGCTCCGCCCCAACCCTTCCCGTTTTTCCCTAACCCTCCCTGCCTGCTTCCATCCTTCTTCTCTCCCCTTCCGTCCCTTCCACTCTCTGACGGTCGCTCACTGATTCAATGATAAACTCATTTATCCCTACCCATATGTCTCTCACCCTCCCCTCGCAGTCTCCTTTAGCACACTTCTTCGCTTAATCCACCCCTCCTCTTCCCCTCCCTCCCAACTGCTCCCAGCCTTTCCCTCCTCTCCAATCCCATCTTTGTACCTATTTGAAAAAGTACTGGCTTCTTCTTCGCCCGCACCGCAGATGCATATACGTTTTTATGTCCCAGTTACTGAAGCTATATATTAAGTTTCGCTCTCGGCAGGTAGTTTTAACAGTAAGTACTGGGTGCCTCCCGCCCACCTCCGACACTAGTACTTAGACATGATCGATAATATTTCAGTATTTTGTGGAATTCTGAAACCAACCTATCTCAAATATAAGCGCCATACCTCGTCAAGCTCCTCCCCCTCTCCTTTCTCCTTTTTCCTTTCTCCTTTCCTTCCTTTCCTTTCCTTCCTTTCTCCTTTCTCCTTTAAAAAAGACAGCCAACTTCCATATCGACTTCTCTGGCTCCAAAATCACCCCCAGTCCGACCGTTACAGTTCTGGGCGTTGTTCTCGACCAGTGCCTCTCATGGGAATCCCACATTTCCATGGTTGTGCAGAGATGCAATCACATCACAGCATCCCTGCACAAAATCCGTCACTTTCTTTCCAGAGACATCCTGAAACTCCTCGCCCAGCATCACATATTTCCCCACATCCAATACTGTCTATCCGTTTGGGGAGGAGCTGCCAAGGTCCACATGCACCGTATCCAGAAATGTATAAATTTCGCAGCGAGATTGGTCACTGGTGTACGACGCCACGAGCACATCGCACCAGCCCTTGAATCACTAGGATGGGGCAGAGTGCACGACTGGGTGAGGGATCATGACTGTATGCACGTGTACAGAGCGCTTAACTCCACGGTCTGTCCCGAGTCGCTCCGTGCAATGTTTGTCCCTCGAGGGAGTGTGTCCGAGCGGATGACGCGAGCGGTAACGGCGGGACTTGCGTACCACTACCGTACTGTCTCAAATAGCCCCACTGTCTCAAATAGCCCCACTTCACGGTGCTACAGTCTCTAACTCCTCATAGGTTAGAAGTGCTCTTCCGATAATCTTCCTCAGGCATCGTTTAGCAGATCTGACGAGTCTCTCGTAAAATCCACCCCACCATGGCGCACGTTCTAGTATAAACTTCCATTCGATCTTGTCCGTTGACAGTCGGTCTTGAAGTTCGTCATGCTGTCCTTGAATGAACTTGGCTGCTGCCTTGAATGTCTGAGCGTTGTCCGATATAAGGACCCTTGGCGTTCCTTTCCGAGCTTTCATTCGAGACAGGCTACGGAGAAAGGCATCTGTAGAGAGATCCGGACATATCTCCAGATGCACCGCCCTCGTAGAGATGCAGGTGAACAATACAAGGTACACCTTGCCACTGTGCTCATTACTGCTTCGGATGAACAGCGGCCCAGCAAAGTCGACTCCGGTGCAGGAGAATGGCTGAGTCTCAGTGACCCTGAACTCTGGTAGTGCGGGTGGCCGAGGTGCGCTGTAGGTTTTTCCCTCGTGACGTCTGCAGATTCTGCACTGGTGAAGCAGTTCTCTCACCTTCTGTCTCCCTCTGGCGATCCAAAATCGCCCTCTAAACTCCGTTAGGGTCTCCTTCACTCCGTTGTGCCCCACTCGTTCATGACAGTCCAAGATGATGAGATCAGTCAGTTCGTGATCTCGAGGAAGGAGTATCGGATGTTTGGCCTCATATGGGACTTCTGACTTGTCTAAGCGTCCGCCACAGCGCATGAGACCATTCTCCGCTTCGAACACATCCATCGAACACATCCATCGGTTCTGCAGCTTGGCCGCCTGAGGCCCGTTCCTTATGGATCGTTGCGCCGACTTGATCCAGAGACGCTTAGCTCCTCCAACCTCGGAATATTGCAGCGGTCCTGTGATGCGTTCTTGACGGCACACCTTCTTGCGCAGATTAGAAATGAATCTCAATACAAGCGCTGTCGTTCTCAGAAGGTTTCTGAGTTTGCTGAAGTTTCCTGGCTGCAGTACAGTCACCAGCACTTGCTACTAATCACCTCGTTTTTGTTCAGTAGTTTGAAGACCGATCAATTGTCAGTCGCGCAAGATACGTCAAACGATCCGTTTGGTCCTCCGATTTTCGAATATCTAACTTGTTTTTGTATATTCGAAGCATTTTGGGATGGGGAGCCAAAAAACCTCTTTTCTGCCCTAAAGTGTGCCCCAAGAAGTCGTAGAACCTAGCCCCGCCTCTGATCCACAGACCACTAGTGCCATCTCTTGTCAGCCGAACAAACCGCAGAAGTAAATAATGTCACGTGACCTTTGCACGCGCTACAATTACTACGCAGCTGTAGTGGGGGAAGCGGGGCGGGGGCGTGGAGAGGGACGCGATCGGTCGGCTGGGGTCAGGTCACCGAGGTCAGAGGTCATCCGCCGGAGGGTGTTTGAGCGGTTGGGCCGTGTGGGCTGGGGCCTGCGGAGTGAGGAGCGCCTGGACCTGTCTGGAAACAAGCCCTACAACGCTGTGACAGTCGAGAATATTCTGAGGAAAGAGAGAGGGAGATGGAGAGAGAGGAGAGAGGGAAAGAGAGAGAGAGGGAGAGAGAGAAATAGAGAGGGAGAGGGAGAGAGAGAGGGGGAGAGAGGAAGTGTGAAGAGAGAGAGAGAGAGAGAGAGAGAGAGAGAGCGAGAGCGAGAGAGAGCGAGAGAGAGAGAGAGAGAGAGAGAGAGAGAGAGAGAGAGAGAGAGAGAGAGAGAGAGCGAGAGCGAGAGAGCGAGAGAGAGCGAGAGCGAGAGAGAGAGAGAGAGAGGGCGAGAGAGAGAGAGAGGGCGAGAGAGAGAGAGGGCGAGAGAGAGAGAGAGGGCGAGAGAGAGAGAGAGGGCGAGAGAGAGAGAGGGCGAGAGAGAGAGAGGGCGAGAGAGAGAGAGGGCGAGAGAGAGAGAGGAGAGAGAGAGAGAGAGAGAGAGAGAGAGAGAGAGAGAGAGAGAGAGAGAGAGAGAGAGAGAGAGAGAGAGAGAGAGAGAGAGAGAGAGAGAAAGCTAAGAAAGCCTGGAGGGAAGGGATAAGGACGGGAGAAGAGAAAAGACAGAGAGAGAAAACTGAAAAGGAAAATCAGAGAGGGTAAAATGAGAAAGAGGGCAATGGGTAAATCAGTGAGAGGGAGCGAGAGAGGAAATATTTACAGCTTGTGTCAAGCTGTAAATATTTGTGTATATATAAATATTTGTGTTGTGTCAGCTTGTTTCACATGTAAAATGCAAATTTGCTTTCCATCATAACAGCTTCGGATTGGAAATTAAATCTTAGCATCCTTGTGATAAACCCACGTTGACGGGATGCAGTAGCGGCGGAACACCTTCAATTAAGGGGGGGGGGCACTGCCGACTTTTGGTCCTATTATTTCCATGCAACGCTCATAGGGCTAATGTTGAAATGCCAAAATCAAAGGGGGGCACGGTGCCCCGGTGCCCTCCCCGTTCCGCCGCCTATGACGGGATGGGGACGCTTTTATGGTCGTCGTTGGGAGCTCGGCACTAATGGGGTCTGGGGATGATGTTGAAGGTTTCGCAAATGTTTCCTAAAAGATGCTATTTTTTGCACAACCTACATTTTTTTACGTTTGCTATGAAAATGTTAGGCCCAGTTCCTTCAAGATCAGGTCCACGACTCCACAGCTTACAACAGGAGCTAGCTAACATAACAATTAACCCGCGCCGTGTTGGTGGCATGAACTTTCCATCGAGTGCTGGGGGGGGGGGGTTACGCCCCTCCGTCTTCCATCGAGTGCTGGGGGGGGGGGGCGTTTTACGCCCCTCCGTCTAACTCGGCTCCTGGGCCACGTAGCGACACGCGGTAAGCGACAATCGAAAGAGCGTCAAAAATAAGGAGGAAAACACTCGGTCATTTTAAGGTCAGGGCAAAGGTCAGGTCACCAGGGTTCATCAAAGGTCACATTTTGTTGATTTCAACGATTTCGAACACCCGACGGCTAACTCGGGAACTAATAGAGCTACAGCGCCGCGGAAAAGCGCATTCAATAGCTCTTTTAACGCTTTTTCGCCAACATGTTTTCAAATTTGACCTCAGATCAACGGTTTAGCCCCCAGAGGGCACCACTCTGATTGACCTCAAATTTGACATCAGATCAACGGTGTTGTCACCACTCTAGCACGTCTCTGTCAAAAGTAAAAAAACTGCTGAAGACCTTTTATGTCCTAAAATGACCTCAGGGACACACACAGGGGTCACAGGTGCAATTTTCCGATTCAGTGTGTCATGTTTACCTATGGACCGATGTTTGAGAGGGTGTAGAACCAAATTCGTCCAAAAGAGGCGCATTTCAATTTGCTCCCATTGACTTATACCTAATGGAGCAGTCGCAAAACTGACCTGACCTTAGGTCACAGACATAAAAAAATCCGAGGTATCCATTTTATACATACTGTTACCCTAAGCAATTACTGAAAGTTTTAAAGTGATCGCTCAGTCGGTGTAGCTACAACGAGCTTTCGACTTTTTCTGAGGTATGGTCACTTGACGTTACCTGGTGACCTGACCTTGAATGACGCTACGCGTCGCGTCGCCGTTTTTGAGATATTCGCGTAAAACCTGAGGGGGAAGAGCATAAAAACGCCCCCCCCCCCACCCCACCCCACCCCACCCCAGCACGGCGCGGGTGGTCGACATAGCGACTCGGACTGAACAAATGCCTTTAACGTTTCAACGGTTGAATAAGGTGAGAGGATTGAGGTAGGCTTGTATCGGATTTTCTTCTGCTTGTCGGTAGTTTAGGTTGAAGTTAATTTCGCGAGCTGTCCATAATCATTCAAGAGGGAAAATTCAGCTGCACATCGTTCGGGTCAAAGTAATACCAAACATTCTCAAATTTTGTAGTAAAGAGCCAGTAGTCTACGAATATATTCAAAAAACAATTAGAAAAAGAATAAGCGGACCGGTTTCGTCTATCAAAGACTTCTTCAGCGCTTTTTCAAAAACGTATAAGAAGAAAACTAGCACAGTGACAATCGTTTGAAATAAAATTGGATTCAGTAAGAACTAAGAACTTCATTGTCTGAAAACCGCTGACAGTTGATACCTCAATGACACTTAGAGCCGTGCATAAGGAGGCGTGAAAACACTCCTCATCTCGTTCTATTACGAGAGGACCATGTCATGGCGTGAGAAAGGTGTTCTCAAAATAAATGACACTGTATGAGTGAATAAATATTCCGCGCCCCCTTGGGCTATTGGCGGACCCTACCACCTGATCGGGTGGTGCAGCCGTTTCGCCCTCCACCTGAGATCTCGGAAAGTTACCTACCGACCGATTTTAAACATTCAAAGAGCGTTCGATAGCCCCACCAGGGAACTACCTTGTTACCAGGTTTCGTTGACCTAGGTGCAACCCATGACGTCACAAGTCAGGTCAAAGGTCGCATTCTTTCACCGATTTAGTCTAAGGAATGCGTTACAGTCAGTTAACACATCAAATAAAAGGCATGTTATCGAAAAACATCGATGAAGCGTTGGTTGTCTAATACATATGTTGCCTAAAGAGGTCATTGATGCCAGGTCAGTTCACAGAGGTCAGGTCACTAAGGGTCACAATATGAACCCAAATATGCTAGGGTCGTGTGATACATGTTTTATGGCCAATTTTACATTTAAAATTAAATGGTGTGAGCTAGACAGCCATTGGGGCCAGTTTAGATTAATTCTGGCGGAGGTCAGGTCAAGGTCAGGTCAAAGAAGGTCAAATTTCAAAGCTGATATTTTACATAAAAGGGGCATCTATTCGATGCAGCTCATCACAGGAAATCTAATGGTGGCCTTTGGCTTGCTTTGTGTGTTCTGTGACGGCTAAAAATTGAATTTGAAAATTTTACGTAATAAATTTTGAGTAGTTTTTTGCCATAACTTTGCTAAAAAAGGAGCTATCGAGTTTAAGTTTGGCATATCTAGAGCAGATAGTTCTTTAACATATATTTCAGTTTTAATTTTGAAAGTTGTTGGCATTTTCGGGGTGTTATACTTCTATAGTTTTGATGGTCAAATCAATTTTTGTTTGGAAATAAGAGTTAGCAGTTTGGTAGCGCTGTTTATTTTACATCTTTTTGATCTTGAATATTTTTCGTTATCTTCAAAACTGTAAGCGTGACAGCTCTTTCCGCTAAACCTTTTATTGGGTCGAAAATGACAGAACATGGCATCACTCTGACGTCATTTGTGACTAACCTTTCATAAGAGCTCTGGAAAAATTTGGTCACAAGGTGTAAAAATGATGCCCGGCCGGGGTCTTGAAAGTTTGGTGGCGAAATTTGCTATACTTTAGGAGATATTGACTGAAAAGGAGAGAGGGGGCCGTTTCGCGCCGCCCTCCCCCTCAACGGGGCTTTCAGTTGCTGCTCTCACAGAACTCTTGGTTATATTACAACGTAGTGGAATTGCAAGTGGCAATATAAGCTTCCTGCCAGCGCCGGACCAGAGTTTAAACATGCAGGCTGAATTTTAACATTTAACTTTTGAATTTTTAAACCGTTGAGCTTTTTAGAAGTTGTATGAACTGTTCAGCTCCTTTTTTGGTCCATCACAGCGGGCTTGTATGTCATTTTGTCAACCAAAATCGAATTAACAACTTTTTATTTGGTCTGGCTACCTCGCCAACGTCTTAACTGGATCGTTTATTAGCTTTTGATTGGGATCTGCCCACGTTGTCTGTCTAGCTTTTCGTGTCATAGACACTGTCTATGACACGAGAAGAGGCTGCTGACATCGTTTGTCGCGGTTGGATAATACCAATCCACGTCCCAGTGGCTGCTCGATCGCACTTTCCCTGGCCCACCTCTCCCACCAGGCGAGACTTTGCCCGGCACAGCCGTCGCCTCAGTGCCTCGGGCGGTGACCCATTCAAAGGGGCTCACAATTCGTATGGTGCCGTGGCTCTCAAGCCAATACAGAACAGTGAAACGCAAAGGCTCACTTTCCATATAAGGCGAACGGCTGATCCTGGCGCCGGGGCTTCATTCATGCTAAGGCGCCCAATCACAGCGCCGCATTTCAGTTAGTGTCGGGCGCAAAAGCTACTATGCTCCGCCCCTCCATCACGTGACCCTGCCCTCACGTGGCCTCAGTCACGTGGTGTTTCCACTTCTTGGCGCATGGCGGCGCTAGTCTCGCAGGGGCGGTGGTAGCTTGCTCCCCCGCTGTCCGGGGGTGATGGGTAGCAACTGCTGGTGACTGTACATTAAGGTCCAAGGTGCTATCGTCAGACACCAGAAGAGAGTGGGCTCCATTTCGCTTTGTTTTCTTGAGCTCTTTGGCGACCTCTTTTTCAACTGACTCATCAGTTGTTCTCTTTTCAGTTTTCGGCCACGTGTCTCGAATCATCCTTCAGCCAGGTTGGTCCCGACCATCACTTGGTCAGGCCCTTCAGATCACTTCCTGAAACACCCCTGGTTGGAATGTCAGCGGGATTCTCCTGGCCAGGGCAGTAACTCCAGCAGGACGCCGGAGTGAGTCGTCTGATCTCAGACGTTCTGTTTTCCACAAACTGTTGGAATTCCTTCTCCTCTCGGGTGATCCAATGGAACACTACCATTGAGTCGGTCCAACAGAAACAGCTTGCTATCTCGTAAACCGAGCTGAGAGCAAGTTTCACCCTGACCACAAGTCGAGCGGTCAGCAGGGCAGCCATCAGTTCAAGTCGTGGTATAGTTTGAGTCTTGATGGGTGCCATTTGTGTCTTTGAGGCTACTAAGCTCGCTGCCGTATTAGTACCCTCGATTGTAATATATACCGCAGCTGCATAACCCGCCTTGGATGCGTCTCCGAACCCGTGTAATGACACCTTCATACGCTGGGTACCGGCAGTCTGCTCATCAAAATAGCACCTTGGAACCGCAATTGGTACCATCTCGACCGTCAGTTGTCTCAAGGCACTCCACTTCTTCTGCTGATCTGCGGTCAGCTCGTTGTCCCAGTTAAAGGTAGTGTGCCAGCTTTCTTGGACCGTATGGAGTTAATGGCCCAGATAAGGAGAACCGGATTTTTAGAACTTATCCATACCTTCAAAACTCATGGAAACGTCTTAAATTCTTCAAATTTTGAGTACCCCAGTGCGAAATTCGCCCCGACGGGTTGTCGGTCGTACCCCAACCACATTTCACACCGCTATGAACAATAAATGCACACACTGAAATCGCTATTACCGATATGCTCATCCAATCAAGTTTCGATAAACCCGTTCATCATCAGCTCCTGCGGTTTCGAACACGCCTGTTAGGTGGCTTCTGATGCTCGTCGAGGTCGGAATTTCCAAATACGCGTGGTGCGTCGGGCCGCGCGCTCTGACTTCGGCCAAGAAAAATGCGTCAGCTGATCATTGTCATTTCTGCCACTTGCGTGTGGTGAAATGGGGTCATAACTTATAAGACGGCTTTTTCATATCAATTATTTTACGTAAAATCATATTTCAAACCATAAATAATGTTCGACAGCCAAATAAAAGAAACAATACCAATACGGGCTTACAGTTTAAGGCTCGACATTGTGTTGTCTACGATTAGACAGCTGATAACTCATTCCCGTACGTCGTATGGTCGTAACACTATAATGACCTTTGCTTATTGTCACAAATGCGCCGCATTCGCGATTGTTGCCCGACGCCTGTTTGCAGGTGAGCCCACTACAGTTGTTATACATATCTAAAAACCGAAAAACTTTTAGGCGAAAAAGGCACTATTCCAGGCCCATTTTTGATTTTTTTTTTGCGATATTATGTAAAAACAGAAGCTTCTTATCCTAGGAAAAATAAAATGGTAAATCTTTCAAAGGTGGCACACTACCTTTAAGTCCGCTAGTATGCAGTTCTTTTAGAAAGACCTTGAGGGGCAGAACCACAGGTGACAACAGTCCCATCGGATCGTAAATACCAGCTATGGTTCTGGCTATCTGTCTTTTCGTCAGCCTGACTTCGGACTCTTCTTCAAGTCTGAGTGTAAGCAGCAGTTCATCCTTCACGAGATTCCATCCTACGCCCAAAACCCTTGAATTCTCAGTGTTCTTCGGAGACGGACCCGTCATCTCCGTCAGCTCAAAGGAGGCATACGTCGTGTCATCTTCTTGTGCCCTCCTCACTGGTTCTGTGCACTTCTCACGTCCGAGCTCGTCGTCTAAGCGCTTGTTTAGTTCCTCTGAATTTGTCTGGAACTTTCTCAAGTTGAAGCTTGCTTCGTACAAGCAGTTCCGGATGCTCAAAAATGTATCAGCCGCCCGCTCCACATCTCCTGCTCCTGGCACCAAATCATCATATGATCGAAATCTAAGCAGCACATCCAAGAGCAGCTGTTCAGGGACGGTCCGTGGCTGCTTACTGAGGCGTCATACACAACCCGAACCTTGGTTGTGGTGTTCTCCCTTTTCACAATCGGATGGTGAGGCAGGTAATGAATGCGATCCATTCCGGCCGTGCCCTCGGCTGTGCCGTCAACTTCTTCAGTGATGCCTGCGTGAATCTGCTCCCTTATGATCCTATCATACTCTTCCGCTATTTCTGGATCTGACTTCAGCCGATGCAGGAGAGAGCTGAGCCGTTTCTTGGCCAGCTGGAAGTTGTCCGTTAGTGGTTCGTGATAGTCCTTCCACGGGAGTTTTACTTCATAACGGCCGTCCCGGAATCTGGCCGACTCTAGCAGACGATCATGCACCGATTCATCTTCTTCGCAAATCTCCAATGACTAAGTTCCAGAACTTGTTGAGGGCATCCTGTTTGTCTTCCTGTACCGTTTTCGTTTCCACTCTGAGCGTGTGAGAAGTGGCCAGGTTCATCTGAGCTTCTAGAAATCCACAATCCGTGCTACCAGAGAGAACCCAGCCAACACGCGTGTTGCACGCCACCGGTCCTTGTCCGTCTTTTCCTCGTCGAACTTTGCCCGTCATCAAGAGTCACATTTGATCTGACCCGACCAATATATCCACGCTCAACTCTCAACTCTGTGCTGCCGTCGGACGAGTCAGCCAAAAACAGGCCGCAAAGATGCTCGTTCTGCTCCTTCAATCCCATGACTGGTTGGCTTTGCAGGGGCCTGCATATGATTGGAATCTGGTAAGCGGTGAGGTAGATGGTGCTGCCGTCCAGGGCCAATATCGGAACTTGTACTACGCCAGCGTCTTGAACCATTTCTTCGTCTGAGCCAAATGTCCTCACCAATAGTCGCTCTTGACGTATCGGCCGCAATCCGAGCCGTTCGCTGAGTTCCGTGCTTATATATGAGCGTTGTGAGCCACTATCTAGAATGAGTCTGGCCTTTTCCATGTGGCTTTGGCTAGCGACAGTCACTTCGGCTGTTTGTAACAAAATGATCTGTGAACTGTCGCTGGATTCGGGGCTGTTGCTGACTTGCAGAGCCGGTGTCGGTGCAGTGTCTACTTCGCCACCCGTAGTGGCCTGCTGTCCAGCGGATCTGTTGCACAAACAGACGCCTTCAACAGCCTTCCAACAAACAAAACAAAACAAAACAAAACAAAGCAAAACAAAACAAAACAAACAGCCTTCCGCCACAGCTTGGACATGGCCTGCCTGTGCATTTTCTGGCCACGTGCCCTCTTTTCAGGCAGACGAAACACCGACCGAATCGTCTCAAGAGGTCTTTTCTTCTCTCGAGTAATCACACTGCACCAAGCTGACTCGTGGCCGGTCCGATTGCAGAAGCAGCACTGGCTGTCCCGTCCCGCCGAAGAAGTCAGCGTGGCTGCCGTTCTAGCTGGTGCTCTGTTGTTTGTCCTACTCGCACGACCGGTTTTCATCACTCGCGACTCTGTGCGCTCCCTCAGTGCGACTTCCTTCCTGAGTTCCCGAACAATACTCTTCAACTCCCATCCGTCTCCAACATTCCGACTTATCAATAAACTCCACGACTGTGGTAGCTTTCCCATGACAACTGGCGCCAGCATAGTGCCATATGTATCCGGTTCCACTCCTAAGCACCCAAGACTCCGACTGTGAGACTCGAGCTCATCACAGAAACGACGCATAGCGACTATGTTGTCTTCTTTTTCAGACACATCCGGTAGTTTCTTCAAGTGTTCTAGATGTGCGGATATTATCCTGTTTTTGTCTCCGAACCGTTCCTTCAGTATGCTGACGGCTTCTGCATAGTTGTCATTTGTCACACGCAGTCCGCGAATAGCGGCTGCCGGTGAGCCGGAGAGAGAAGCTGTAAGGTAGTGGAAGCGCTCCACGTCAGAAAGCGTTGAGTTTTGATGCACAGTTTTGTGTGTGTGTGTATGTAGGTGTGTGTGTGTTGTGTGTGTGGGTGTGTGCTGTTTTACTGTCTCTTTGACTTCGCCTTTTAAGTGGACTTATTGTCTGTTGGCGATTTTAAATATACAAATACAAATACAAATACAAATACAGTAGAGTCAAATGTGTCCCAGAACGTACACCAATCCGTATACTTTCCCGAGTATGTTGGCAGATCAATTTTGGGAAGCTTCACTCTGTTCTTATGAGCCGAGTCTGGATCCTGAGAATGCTCAGTCGCTGATCTGCTGGCGTAAAGTCTCTTAGCCAGGCTGACTGCGGATATTTTCGCGACTTAAGCTCGTCCCACATATCCAATTCTTGTTCCAGGTCATCTTCGCTGTCCATACGAGCCTGCAGCTGTCTCTGAGCTTCTTGAGTTTCTTTATACAGGCATTCAACATCTTCTGGCCTTTCCTGAATCAATTCTGGCATGCCATTTTCTTGCACTAACAACTCCAGTTGTGTTAGTGATCTTGTCAGAGATCCCCGTCTATCATTTCTCTGTCTGATCAGCTGCGGTAACGATCTTGCAGGCATGTTGCTGCTATCAATGAGAGTTCCTATAACTTATCAAAACTTTTGTGTTCCCAATCAAAACTAAATGCAGCTTGATGAAATTTTACGTTAAAAGCAAGAGCAGCCTTAGATCTACATTGTTTGTGACACGCTACGATAAAGCAAGCTTAACATTCCAAAATCCAGTCAGATCCATTGACAGTTGCAATAGGTACTATCCGAGTTCTGTCCTGTCTTTCTATCCAAATTCTATCATCCATCTGTCCGGTGATACTATTCAAATTCTATCCGTAATCTATTCAAACATATTTAAAGCATTTTCAAACACTATTCGGCCCGGAGGACCATATAAAATAATTAATAATAAACGCACTATAAGTGAGTTTTCCTGTCGAATCGAATCACTCTCTCCGATTCCTTTATTTCAAAAACACTCGTGCATTGTTGGTACAGTCTGTCTTAAAAGTACCGCGCAAAGTGGCGGTGGATCCATCAAGCCTGACCGAGAAAGGGCCTGTTTTAATTTAAAAGTCACCGACCAATTGACCTAAGGATGTCAGTTGCTTCAGTGACCCAAATTTAGCAGGCCCTTGCTCAGTCAGGCTCATAGGCGCGGGAACTATTTTCATTCTGGGGGGGCACACCTGACATTTCCTGGTGTCGTTCATGATACGAGAAACCTAGGGTACCCCCAAATCTAGTTTTCTCACCGGTTTTAGGCCACTTATTTTTCACCCTTTGGCATTCTCACCGAAAAAAAAAGAGACGAAAATACAAAAAGTGACAACTTCTGATGTTTTGGCTGACGGTCACTCGACCCATTAAATGCAATTAGTTATTTCAGGAACATGGCTCTCCAGTCGCACAAGCCACCAAGGGGCACTAACGGCTCAAGAGGTTTACTGAGAGCCCCACCCTGGCTATAGAGATTCCAGCCCGGTGTTAGGGGACCCCAAGCCGGCCTCTGGAGTGCCCACGCCGGTCTCTGTTGCCGGACGCCCGGAAATTACTTTTGTATATTTCCTCTTTGGAGCAGACAAACCGAGCTCAAAGACCATACGACCCCCGTCGCCGCCCAAAATCAGGGAGCTTTGGCCCCTTGCTTTCGGTTTCCGTGCCACAAGTGAGAACACAAGACTCACCAATCACCATGTCAGGCCGATTGTATTTCCTTATAAGTTGGGCACGTATCCCTGTGGGGTTGCAAAAACAATTAATTGTGAAATACAGGCCAGGCAAATGTAAGTTATGCAAAAATAAATTTCCTCGGCGGAGCGTTTGAGCTGTTCAAAAGGACCGACACACAACACGAATCATATCTGTCGCTCTCGCTTCTGTCACCACTGTCGCTTGTGAGCATGTCGAAGGACTATAGTACCTATACCTTTCCGAAGGTGGCCTTACGCTCGGAGTTTTTGGCGACGAAGCTCCGAGCCAGCTCCCGCATGGCATCCTTCGTTACCTTGTCGTGGTACACATGCAGAAGCGCGAGGCTGGTGAGGCGCGCCTGCCCTGTGCTGGATCGCAGATAAGTCTTCAGACGGCGCAGCATTGAAAAAGAGCGCTCTGCCGACGCCACTGTTGCAGGGAGGCTTACGATGAGAGTCACCAGCTTCGATACGTCGTTAAACATTTTCCTGCTCGAGGAGTCCATCGAGCGCAGCCTCTCGAGCACCTCCGCTGGAGACGCTGGCGCCCCATCAAAGCTATGCGCCAACACAGACAGCTGACAGCGAAGGTTGTCCACAGAGATGGTTGACGGCAGGTGCAGAGCTACCAGCTCGGCTGTCGATAGTTGCTGGCTCGTGCTGTCCAATCCACTGAGGAGCACTTCCTCTCTCTGCGCCGCCAGCTTGAGCCCCGGAGTGTCGAACCGCTCGTCCAGCTGTGCGAGCACCAGATCTAGTGCCTCCAGGGCCTGAGTCCGCGCAGTCTCTGCCGGATGCTGGTTAAGATCTTCACTCACTTTGCCGTCTTGACGTATCCTCGCGGGAGTTTTTGTCTGCCTCTTGTGAGCTGCTGGAACGAGCCCGAGACCCTCAGCCTTCTCGACGGCTTCGGTCGTTTCTTTCACAAGGGCACCCTCGCGTAGCTTCTGTAAGCGACTGTTGAGGAGGCTCAGTTGGGTTTGGGCACCCCGAGCAGTGATCTTCGGTGACTGTAGTGAAGTCGCCACCATCTCGCACGGCTCGTAAATTGCCAGCACCAGACTGAGTGCGACATAGGTGACGGCGTCATTGGCCTTCAGGGCCAGGCCAGCAATTTTGGCGCGAGTGTCCCCTCTGATGGTTCTGTCCTCTTTCAGGAGCGTCAGTACTTCCCTCACGTGTTGGTACTGCTGGAGCATCCGCCTGACAGCAGCAGCACGCACGCACCATCGAGTGGCACAAATGCCAAGCAGCTTGTGCACAGTTTCGTCAGGCTGAAACGTGGCTTTGAAAGCCTGCCCACGCTTAGCAGACTCGTTGATCGTGTTTGCCGCGTCTCTGACGAACTGCAGGCAGCTCGACACGAGGACCACCTCACGGCTGGCCTCCTGCAGGACCAGGTCCAGCGAATGGTTCGAGCATGGCACGTAGACGGCTGTTGGGTTTCGCTCCTTCAGTCTCGCTTGTACGCCCTTGTGCATGCCGCTCATGTTGGCTGCGGTATCGAAAGAAAAGCCCGATAGTTTCTCAACAGGGATACCAAACCTAAGCAGCACGTCCAGGATGATGTTCGTGATGGTCTCCCCAGTACTACCCGGTGCGTTGTAGAAGCCGACAAAGGCATTCTCGGAAGCCATTTGACTGTCTAAATACTGAAGGCAGACGCTGATCTGTTCCTCCCCGCTTATGTCTGTGGTGCCATCAGCCACCACACCAACAAAGTCACTTTGGTTGACCTCGCGCATGATCGACCTCTGAATGTACTCCCCGTACATTGATATGATCTCATTTTGAATCGTGTCAGACAGCCAGTTGTCGCGTTTCTTCAAGAAGGCTGCGACCTCTTTGTCGTAGTCCTCCTCTGCCCTCCTTTGAACCAGCCTAACAAACGCGCCCCCACCATGCTCGTGGCCCCTGATTGCGAACCCCTGCTCCCCCAGATAGCACATTGAGGAGAACATGAGCATGAGCGCTTTCTGAGCAGCCTCTTGTTCTCGAGCGCACAGCCCCGTGATCATGCCAGGCAATCCTGGAGAATCCATTGCAGCGACCTTCAGCATTGCAAGCCGATGAAACTCGGAGCGAGCATGGCGGCCGAATCGCTCTGTGGCTTTCTTCCACTTTCGGAAGCCTCTGTCAACGAATGCGTCCTCACCTGTTTGGCAGTGCATCAGCCCAGCAGCGATGGCCCGTTTGCAAACCGAGCAAAATACCCCGTCCACTTCGCTGCAGTAGTCGATCCAGGTGAACGACTTCTTCCACTCCTCTCGGTACTTTCGGTTCGCTTTGGCGGCAGTGTTGACCCGCTCACTGGCTCTCGCAGGCGGTGCGTTCTTCGGGGAACTTTCACAGGATCGGTGAGGATGCGTCTCCGAAAGAGGATGCTCGACCGGAAGGGCGACAGGCTCAGATGAAGGACCAGGTTCTGAAATAAGTGACACAAGTGACCAAAAAGGAATCTGGCGCGGTTCACAGATTATGGGCAAATTCAAATGATAGCACGATATTGCATGATTCTGAGTATAACAAAGAACATATGAATCGTCGAGAACTTGATCCAAATATCTGCCTAGTCCTATAAAATTAATACATTTCGTGCATTGTCACTCGTCAATCGTTGTAGCAAGTTAATGAATTGGCATAAAAGTGATGTCGCTCGGGCTCGGTTCAGAAAGAGCAATGACGGATATCTACCAAATTTCGCCAAAAAATATTCACCGGTTTTTGAGATATTAGGCTTTTACTTTCTTTACTTTTGGGGGCCTCCGCTGTTCCTATGATGTCATTTGGAAGCAATAATTTGGCATCCTTAAAGTGCGGCAGATGTAGTATATACCACTACCTTTTACCAAAGGTTTAAGTGCAAGATTTAAAAATCAGCAGATCTGCGCTGATGTCACAAATTCTAAGGGGGCATTCAAATGCATTAGCCCCTTAGAATCCGAAAACTGCTGCCTTTGAAATTATACATCTCGGAATTAAAGCACTTTTTCGATGTTGTGAGTGCCCACGCCGGTAATTGCATGCAAGGGACCCCAAATTTGGCTATCTCAAGTCAAAACTAATGTTAAGGTGGGATGGTCACTTTTAATATTGGACCAATGATCACCCATGTGTGTAACTGTTGTAAGTACGTGACAAATTTGGGAAATGGGATATGAGGTCACTTTAATAATCTGGTGACCTTTCCTTGGGCGACCTGGGCTAATTTCCCAGTCCTACAAAAACATGGGTAAGGTGTGTAATAAAAAGACATGCTGTTACTGACTGTATTTAGTGCAAATCAAATGATATCTCACTAGGAGAGTAAACCCCTCGCCGGGTTTATTGGTCTCGCACATACGCCCCGGCCGAGGGAAGGGGCGGGGTGGGGTGGTAGGACCCCTCTCCGTTTCGCCCCCAATAAGCTAGGGCCTCGCGGGAAAAAACGCGAGCATGTACGCCATTACGAGACAAGGGTATTGGTATCCTATTTTACGATCTCAGGTCAACCGGTGACCTCTAAGGTCAGGTCAAGTGCCCCGAAGCACTGGTTCGGTTTTTGGTAAATAACCACCCATGGTCGAGGAGCCGCAATTTTGACACCATCGTGTTCAGCCACCTCAGGCACGTCGAATGGTATACTTTTTTGGTCAGCAGGTTAACTTGAGGTGCTAACCTCATGTCAAGGTCACGTCAGCAGAGGCCCTCAGGTCACAAAGTTGGTCGAAAGAGGTCATATTGCATTTGCATATCATTCGATTTGGCAGGTCTTCTCGACCCCATCCCCCCTCAAACCCAGAGCTTTAAACCCAGTTGAAGGAACATTGCAGGTCTTAAAATACCTATTTAGAAAGTAAACAACAATCAATGTCTACATAAGCTCAATTAACATTCTTCAATCATATGATTTGGGACAGGTGACAAAGTCAATTATATTTAATGGCTTGCCTGAATGCCTTATCATGAAGCTGAACAGCTTCATACAATCAACATAAAACTTTTAACAATGAAAAATATATTAACATAAATTCCAAATGACAAGGAAATGTAACACACAGGAAAAAATATTTGGGTATTCACATCTAAATCTTTTTTTTTAACCTCAAACTAAAATTTCACAACCACAACCATATGAACTTACCTTGAATGTCATGAAGGACTGAGGATCCGGATGTTAAACAGGATTCAGGACCAGGTTGTGCAGGTTGGCCGTTAGGCATGCCTGCAATGGTAAACATAAAACAAATCAACGTCATGCTTGTACAACTGGTCTTTGACCTGTGTTAACAAAGGATTAGTCAATTGAAAACCTTGACAAAAATAACATGCGTGAAAACACACACAAGACCAAGACAGGCAGAGGTGCGTAATGTCTGGGCATCATTTTTGCACCATGCAATCATCATTGCCCATTGGTTATCACTTATCAGTTACTTAGGTATAATTCAATAAAACAGGCTTCTAATGTAAGTTTAAAGTTAAGTTAGATATGTTTTAGAGGTATGCAAAAGCAGCATATTTCATTACTACATGTGATTGTACCTTAATTCCAGGACAGAATAAAATTTTCTATGAATCAAACATATAATATGAAGCATCAACAGGGGATTTGTCTTGACATCTGCTTTATTCACCATCCATGTAAACTCATCTAGATTTAAGATACCAAAATTACCAATACATGAAATCCGAAAGCCCATCAGACCAGCTGTGAGCTGAGCATTTACACCTGCCAAAATTGTGAAACTGCTGTAAATATATGAAATAGTTTGATTACAAGCAAATCATTTCTTAACAGGACAATGAGAAACCTTACACAGTTACCGCGGTCCGCGAACATACTTGCATAGCTAGGAACCTACAATACAAACCTTGTACCTACCTATACAAAGTACAAGTACATACCTAGTTGACACGCGCGTTTCTTAAAAAACGCATCTATCTTACTCTGCCCGCGCTTCATCTTGCTTTTCTAAGGCGTACGCAGGTCACTTTAGTCAGCCTCCCTTTCTACCCTATCATGGCCATGGAAGCACAGCATCCATAGAAAAATGCATGGAAAGTATCGGACAAACGCACATGGACACTTATTTCACCGAATGTCTCTTTTGCGTCCCAAATGCATCACAAAAGCGCTGCCATATGAGCTGCCATTTAGGAAAAGAGGGAATTTTTCACGTCAGTGTTTTCTTCCACTCAGTTTTCCTTTGTGCCCCCACCACCCCAGCTTGAGGGACTTGGGGAGGACAAACTGACCAAACGGTTCCTGCGACTATGAAAATCTGGGGGGGCACCGCCCCCCCGGCCCTTGAGTTGGGGGGGCAAGCTGCCCCCACTGCCCCCCCGGCTCCCGCGCCTATGGTCAGGCTCGATGGATCCACCGTCACTTTGCGCGGTACTTTTAAGACAGACTGTACATCAAGTGGGCGACTGAATATGTCACCGCCAAATTGACAGCACTAAATATCATACATGTGATGTTAAACGATAAGAGGCAGGCTGCTTACGGCTGAAGAAAAGTGATTTTATTGAGATATCTGAAGCAGGTGGTGTCAGTGAGCATATCTATTTGATTGGAAATGGAGGCGTTATTCGATTGCATTGACCAATTTGGCTGTAAAATTTCCGGAAATACTTAAAAATGGGTCTTAAACCGCAATGTCAACCATGCTTCAGCCTGGTTCAGCTCAAGTTTAGGCCTTGCCTCAAGTGCATAAAGCTATTTATAGTTATTTATATCACCGTGCATAAAGCTTTCTTGCGGGGTATCAGCAAATCAGCAATCAGTGTAATTCTATGGAAGGAAAGACTTAGAGTGAAATTGGAATGGATGGTCAAGCACACTGGCGGATCCAGGGGGGGGGCATTAGGGGCATATGCCCCTCCCCCAGACAGGAGCCTGGGGAGGGCATTCAGTACAAGTATGCCCTTCTTACGCCTTCTTACGTTACATACACTTCTTACGCCTACAACGAGGAACTAAATAAAAATGGTTTAGAAAGCCTTCCTAGTAACTACTTTTGTGATCAGAGTCGTTTTAGTCAGCGGCGCGAGAACTTCTTCCAGACTGGGGGGGGGGGGGGGCTGAACCATAATAGAGATCAACCTAGGGTATCCCAAATCTAGTTTTCTCACCGGTTTTAGGCCACTTATTTTTCAGACTTTGGTCTTTTTAACAACAAAAAAAAAAACGAAAAAATGCAAAAAGTGAGGCATTCCGTCTCAGCCGAGTGAAAAACTACCGTTTTGGCAACCTGGAGTAAAGGTTTTAATCTGTCAAATGAGTTGCCGAGCCAGTGAAAGTGGTGGATTTTTCACTTACATGCTTTCTTCCTATGTGACCCACAACCCCTAATTTGGGAAGGACAAGCTGCCCAACGGTTCCTGGCCTCATGAAAAGTTGTGTGGACCGCCCCCACGTCCGCAGAATTGTGAGGGCAAGCTTCCCCCACTGCCCCCTCCCCGGTTCCCGCGCCTATGTATGAATCTATGAAATTATGTTGGTAGATTTCCGATTTCGATTCCTCCAGCTGGGGGGGGGGGGGGCTCAAATACATTACGAGCCCCCCCCCCAGCTTTTCGGCTGGGGGGCTCAGCCCCCTCTAGCCCCCCCCCCTCTCGGTTCCCGCGCCACTGGTTTTTAATAACCTCAATTTAGTTGTCATTGCTTTATTTTGTCTAAAAATATGCTGCTTCTTAGTTCTAACCACAGGGGAGTCATGCCGCTTCAACCCTTTTGACCGTATTGTCTAACGATGGCACTCATATTGCGCAAATCATGCAGGAATCGGCCGCCGCCTATGCTTGGGAATAGGGATGGTTAGAATATGATTTACCTGTATGGCCGCAGCCAGTGCAGCGTAACCGGGGAAAAGGGGGGCACAAGGGGCGCGTGCCGCCTCACTAGATGCATGGTGCCCTATGGGCCCCAGAGGCCCTGCAGTGCCAATTAGCCGCTCAGGGTCTAAGCGTGCCTTATTTCGACTGAGATAAGACCCGCAGGCCTCGTGAGGGCACCTCACAGAGTCACGGGCTCCTGAGTCACATCACACATCACATCATACATCACACATCTCCATAAGGGCCCCACTCCGGCTTCTGAGGGCCCTGTGCTGGCCTCTGAGTGACATTGCTGACCTATTAAGCGTCAGCTCTAATTAGGGTCCTGGCCCACCCGCATGGAACGGCTCCACAGTTCCACACCAGTGTCTCTAAGGGCCCATAACGGCGCCTGTGAGGGTCTCACACCGGCGCCTTTGAGGGCCCAACACCGCCAACACCGCCAATCTGAGGGACTAACACCAATATTTCTTAAGGCCCTACATCGGCGGCGGCTCTGAGGGCCCCACACTGGCGCCTCTGAAGGTCTTTCACAGGCGCATCTGACGGCTACCTACCTGCACTATGTGGGCCCCACACTGGTGAGTCTGAGGGCTCCCAGTGACGCCTGAGAGTGCCAGGCCGGCCTCCAGAATCCCGCAAGGCAACTGAAACCCTCTGCTGGCCCTTGCTGGTCTCTTGAAGACCCCTTGCCCAGATGCATGTGTCTCTGGGGACTGAGGAGTGAGGACTCCAACAACGATGCCTTTGAAAGTCTTCACCGGCGACTGTGAGGGCACCACACAGACGCGTCTGAGGGCCCTACACCGCCACCTCTGAGAAACCAGTGTCTCCTGAGGCCCACATCATCGGCGACTCAGGGTCCCACACCGGCGCCTCTGGGGCCCCACACCAGTGCCTCTGGCAGCCAGCCACTGGAAACTCTGTAGGTCCTACACCGGTGACTCTGAGGGCCCCACCGGCGTCTGAGAGGACCATGCCGATCTCTAAGGATCCCACAGGGCTCCTGAAGATACTGCCGGCCCTCAATTGCCGGCCTGTGAAGGCCCATTGTTGGCATCATACGGCCTGTTACCGGCCTCTGAGGGCCCTTTGTCGGTCTCTGAGAGGTCCTACTGGATTATATAGCATTTGCATTTCGCACAAACAACTCCAATGGCCCCTCACACAGCCATCTGTGAATGGTGTGGGCTTAGCGCCACACCAGTGTCTGAGGCACCACAACGACGTCCATGTGAGGGCCTCACACCAGCACCTTAGAGGGCCCACACCGGCTCCTTTGTGGTTCCTGCACCAGTGCCTTTGAGCGCCCCACACCACTGCCTCTGGGGAACCCACACCGATACCTTTGATGGTCCCACGCCAGTACCTCTTAAGGTTCCACACCGGCGGCCCCGGGTCGGCTCTATACACCCGTCATTCTGAGGGGCTGAGGGCCCCAACGTCTCCACCAATTTTCGTCGATTTCTGGCGCTGCCCGGGTATTTGTCCCAAAAGCCTCCTCCTCCTGGATCTGCCAATGGGGGTCAGGTGTCGAACCATTTCTGTTTTTTTTTTTAGAAAAAAAAACTCGTGTCAGGGCTATGACGAAAAATAAGTGGCCTAAGTCCGATGGGAAAATGGGATTTGGGGGTACCCTAGGTCTGGCTCCGTGACTTGATATGCCCCCCCCCCCCGTGCTAAATCCCTGGATCCGCCAGTGGTCAAGCATTGTTATTGAGTGTGGGGAATTCCTGCTGAATCCATAGACATTCAGTTGTGAAGACCTGGTCCTATCATCCTAGTCCAGGTTCGTAGGGGCTTCTTGGCCAGACTGGAAAACATTCATACACTACGCCGGACGCCCGTGAGACCCTCTTGCGCCGAAATTTGGCGCAACCGATCTTGCGCTGAAATTTTTGTGTGATTTGAGCCAAAAATTAGGTGCCTATTTGTGCGAAAATTAAGGCCTTAATATAAAGCACATGTGCAGTGTGCACATCTACCGATCAAGGCTATATGAACCAGACAGAGTGTTCCGGGGGCGGGGCCTTGTATGCTCTCCCATGTTTGAGCGTCCGAATGAGTTTTTCATTTCCACAGAAACCCAATGCCTGAATAGTGTTAGCACACTCTTGCTTCATGCCGTGAAACAAAGCTGGAGCCGTGAGCTCCGGGGCCACAAATTTGTGCCGATGTTAATAACGGCGGAGCAGCATGTGCTCCGGCACATCACCCTCTTCTCGGCACACTCTGCGCCGCGGGGCACCGCTTGTCTAGGCACTGCTGGCACGTCGCGGAGTTGAGACAGCCGATTCGGTGCCTTATTGGAGCGAGCGGCTCCAGTGGCCCGCCCTTATCTGGTGCACCGAAACGGCATCCTCTCGGTCCGCTCCGGGGATAGGGAGCGGCGACGTGCTCCCGAGGAGTGGCTTGAATAGTGATTCTGAGCAGTTGTCGCGCCATTCCTGCGTGGCCGCACAGTGAACCGCCCTGGTCAGCGAGTGGGCGTTTAAGGGCAAGGCGGCCGCTTGTTTTGTCAGGTCGTCCGCGCTCTCAATCCCCTCGATAGCAGTATTGCTTAGGGTGACCATCCCACCTTAACCCTTGCCCGCACATGGTGGTTGCCACCCCCTTCCCCCCAGGTAGTCTTTCTGCTCTGAACTCAACATTTTTAGAGCTAGAAGGCTGATTTTTCGTATAGCTGCTGCTCTATCCTTTCTTAATATCTACCGAAAATTTCAAGGTTCTGTGATTTTTGGTTTCGGAGACATGACCTTGTTTTTCAGGTCGTCATGACCCAAATGGCCAATTCTCAACATCTTGTCAGGGTCAAGGTCAACCTAGGTCATCTAAGATAATTGCGTTTTAGGCAAGCTGAATTTACTTTTCGTGGAGTTTTATGACTGCATTTTTGGTAAAAACTTCTCAGATCATGATTTTATGTAATATGGACACACAAAAAATCGGTGCACACATCAGTATACACACAGACACACACAGACATACAAACACATATAATGGACCTTGACCTAACTTGACCTGAAATGACCTCAGCAGCAAAAATCTGGTCGGGTAGTGTGACAAAGAGGTTCTAGCTGGCTTGGCAGCAGAAAACAGCATCGTCGTCGGTATATGATAAGCAGCGCACTTGATATCCAACGGTGACCCAAAACAGCAACATTTTTTTAGTTTGGCCTGACCTGGAAGTTCAATGACTGACCTGAGAAGGTAAAACTGGGTATCATTGGATTTTTCTCTTCCCAAAGAATCTTTTTGGTCTTCACCGCTAAACTCTATCTCCAACAGGAACGAAATGGCGAGGGGGTGGCAACCACCCCCATGTGCGCTCTAGGATGGGAAAATGGCATGTGCGGGCAAGGGTTAACGATCACAATCAGCAATGACATATTATAGTGCATGTATGGCCTAAACTTTTGAATTCATTTAAAAGGGGGAAAAACGCAAGAAAATGCGTTAATTGAAAAAAATGCCCTTTTAAATGAATTCAAAAGTTTAGGCCATACATGCACTATAATATGTCACCTGTCCATTGATAATCCTCAATCAGCAATGAATTGATATGAAATGGATCCCATTTTCAGAACGTGAAGCTGAAGCCGGGCCAACGCAGAGCTGAGGATCGTACACTCGCGACTGGGCTGCTGGAGCGGCCGGCGACAGCATGGATGACAAACGTCAGCTCAGCAGCATGAAAGTCACGCGGGTAGGTCAGGTTGATGAGCCAGTCTTTTGCTTGCTGCAGCTACTTTGAAACACCTTTTTGCATTTTACAACCGACACAACTACTGACAGGTGTGCAGAGTCGATGGACGATTTGATGACTGACTCCGGGTTTGTCAGAAATGTTTCATCTTGCCTGCAACAATTCTTTGCACGCTCTTAGATTGCAAGACCTAAAATTGCAATATGTTTTAAAGTAATGTGCAGAGCTATGAAGAGGTTCTGGCACAAGTGTTGTTTCTGATTTTAACTGAAAAGGATTGTTCAAAACGTAAGCTTCGTCTTTACTACGACCAAATCTGGCTTTGAAGCATCAACGAACGTTTTAGTGTCTTGGGCCATGCTATATTGACACCGATCCGGAGTGGATTGACACCGATCCGGAGTCGGTAAGATTTGGGCGACTCAGACTTCCGGCACCGCGTGCGTGCGTGCGTGCGTGCGTGCGTGCGTGCGTGCGTGCGTGCGTAAGTGCGTGCGTGCGTGCGTGCGTGCGTGCGTGCGTGTGTGTGTGTCTTTCATTTATACCACTTAACCTTATCTAGATGCTATATCAGTGCTGTTTCCTGTCCGCTTGTGCAATGTTATCCCCTCCCCTACACCGATTGCTGATGGGTTTCGTTCCCTGTGCGTTACAGCTCGCTTTCCACGTCGGTGGCAGGGTTTACCTAGCGGACCGGTGGAGTGGCGGTGGTACGTGTAGCTCACCTGGGGCGGCGGTGGCAGCATTCGCTGTATCCGATCATCTCCCAGTCCAGAGGCCCCGTGCACGGCACCGGCCGGCGGCATGGACCTGGTGCAATTAGCCTAGCTCGGCCAGTCGGCCCAGCTTGTTCTCTCTCGGGCCGCGGGCCGACGTCGAGGAGCTCAGGCGGGCCAGTCACATGCTGCAGCTACAGAACCGAGATGGTGGACCTCGTCGCAACGCTGCGCGGGCCGCTGGACCACTCAGAGGATGAACAGGGGGAACCCACCAGTCATCTGCAAAACTACGGATAGCCAGTCGGCCCTGTGCTCAAAACCGGCGACACAGCTCGAAGTTGCAGTGTGGAAGTCCCTGCTTGCGCGGGGAGAAAGATGACCGGATTCAAATCGGCGGCCCCGGTGCGGGCTGTAGGGTAATAAGCGTGCCCCAAGGAGGCGGCACAGTTACCGTGGTTAAACCGTGGTTAACAGTTACAGTTACCAGTTACAGTTAATCGTGGATTGTCACCCAAAGGTTAATGGAGGCATGGTGGCGTGACGGCGGACGGTCGGCGCGGCACCTTCTGTCACGGGATTGACAGTGCTGCATGGAGTGAACACTTCGGTGGAAATAGAGTGCGGGTCGGGGTGATGAAGTTCATCATTGAAATAGTTGTGAGGATCATCAGATGACAGACAAGAGCGGCAAGCGGGGAGGAATTATACCGGTGCTAGGTAAAGTTCGTTATGATCAAAGTGTAACTGATAATTGTACGATCCATTTGCTGTGCAACTGCTCATTGTGACGTTCATCCCCCTCTCCCGTGGCCGTATGTATGAGAACGATAGTTCCGGCGATTTTTGACTAGCATTCGTAACATGATGCATGACGATGTATTTGTTTGGCGGGCTTTTCTGCACATTATACATGACCTGTTGTCTACCCCTACCGGTTACCGATTCGCATGCCATGAATTTCACGCATCAGACCTCAATTACTTTATTGTGAACATAAGTGACTACGATTTGCGGGCAACACCTCTTTACAATTACAAATGCGGGCAACACTTCTTACAATTACAAGTATTTGTATTTTGTATGATCATTCAGATCATAATGATCATTCATATTCGTGATTGTGGTAACCTCGGTAATTTGCCGTTTGTGAAACTGTTCGGCGCGGTGTGAGCTGACATCTGCCGAGTTGAGCTCGGACCGAGCATGTTAGTTCTGCGCTGTTGGTTGCTACTATTGATGTCAAATATAGAAAACCACAGTACCGATACCAAACAAAATACCAACCAAAACCGTGAGAAATATCGAAACCGAACCAACCTAAGAACATGAGGCAAATACCAAATTTATACCAATCTATCTGCGTCATATATTAGTATGGGTTCATAATACCAACAAAATATCAAATATAGAGGGATTGAAATACCAAATACCAAATTGGTATCGGTTTGGTATCGGTATACCAAAATGTTGGTATCCGATTGACATCTCTAGTTGCTACTCTGTGCTCGTGGTAAATTCACATTATCATTTATACAGTTGAATGACAGATGAAGTTTCGTCTCGGCTTTGCGTGTGATTGGTGAATGTTTTTTTCCGTTTGAAATTGGTTAATGTGCGTTTTGTGCGCATATTTTTTAACCGGACTTCTTGAAGTATTGAGATGAATACACGAAGCACGGAGGGGAGATGCAGATTTCTGGCTTCTCGTCAAACTTCCTAAGGAATGTTCGAGACGGATTTTGCGGTAAATTTTCCATACGTAGGTCTAAAAAGTCACGTCGATGTCAGCTTAAGTCTGGGAACAAATATCTGTATTGGTTTATATAATGATAAATATTGTTATTCACCTGGGAAGGAATCATGTTTAGGACGAATATTCGAAACACCAGGTACTTTTTATTTATGGTAGCTTTCGAAATACTTTTAAATATAGCTATATAGCTTTTAAATACAAAACACGGTGTACCGCTGGCAAATGTGTACCGTGTGCTGAAGTAGTGAAAAAGTGCAGACCTGCGGAATTATAATATGTATTTTTTGTATGCATGTTGTTTCGCCGTTTTGACGATTTGCTTATGATGTTGAAGCGCATGCGATAGGCATCTGTCTTTTTTAGGGTAACTATGGGGAAAACGCACCCCTGGGTTAAGCGCCTCCCCTAAAAAAATCGTATTTCTTATCGACGGATAGGTGTTTTATCCTGTCTTTCAGAACAGTCAGCTGCTTGTTTACGTAGGTCTCTATTTCCTAAAAAAACGCCTCTATTTCTAACATTGCACTAGAATCTTCAGTCTTTACTTTAACATCCCTTGTCGTGAAACATAATAATGATTAGTTACGTTATATAAAACCGACATAAAGAAACCAAAGACAAAACCAGCAACGAAACAAGTGAACGTATTGAATATCGGTTTACAATACATACTTATTCAAACTTATAACAGACTTGCCGTACAGACGACACAAAACGCTTCAATGATCACCTCGCTGTAGAAGATACACGCAGTGCCCCTCACCAGTGCTCAGAACAAACTGAAGTCGCCGGCAGAATGGGCCAGTTTCGGCCGACCACGATAATTAGGTCCTATCAGCTGACGTATAAGAGCTGCCAGATTATCAATGTTATCAATTACAACACGGACACATGGTATGCCAAGTTCTTTAAAAACGGATGTTCAGCCCATTAGTCTTCTTAAAATCTGCACTGGATACATAATTCTAACGTCTCGATTACTTCTCGTAACGGAACATTCGGGAACTGTGCTTGCTTCCATTGAAAATCTGGCAGCTCTAATTCTCAACCGCGATCGGCAGCCGGCCGGTGAGCCGGCGCCTTCAGTCTGTTCCGAGCGAAGGTGAGGGGCGCTGCGTGTATCTTTTACAGCAAGGTGATCATTGAAGCGCTTTGTGTCGTCTATACGGCAAGTCTGTTATAAGTTTGATTAAGTATGTATTGAAAACTGATATTCAATACGTTCTGTTGTTTCGTTGCTGGCTTTGTTTATGGTTTATTTATGTCGGTTTTTTATACCGTAACTTATCATTATTCTATTTCACGACAAGGGATGTTAAAGAAAAGACTGAAGATTCTAGACAGAATAAAAAGACAAAGGCAGCAACGACACAAGTGAAAGTATTGAATACCAGTTCACTGAACATACTTATTCAAAATTATAGCAGCCTTGCCGTACAGACGACACACAGCGCTACAACGATCACATCGCTGTAAAGATGCACGCACCGCCCTTCACCAGTGCTTAGAACAAACTGAAGTCGCCGGCCAGTTGCAACCGACCACGATAATTAGGTCCTATCAGCTGACGTATTAGAGCTGCCAGATTATCAATGTTATCAATTACAACACGGACACATGGTATGCCAAATTCTTTAAAAACGGCTGTTCAGCCCATCAGTCTTCCTAAAATCTGCACTGGATACATAATTACGGAGCGAGCGAAGCGAGCGTAGTCTTTCCTTAGATTAACGGAAATTTCTGAGTATGAGCGGCCGGCCGGCCGTGGTCACGCTTTTGCGAGGCTTATATCTCAGCAACCACTTGACCGATTTACACGCGGTAATTTTTGTAGGGTAGCTTCATTCCTTCTACCAAGTATTGGACTATTCCTGATGCATGTGGGTGACCCCTTATGCACGTGCCACGTGCAAAACGAAGAGGTGTCCGTTTTGTAATTGTTGCAATATCTCGGTAACTACTTGGCCGATTGCGCTGAAAGTTGGCATGTAGGTAGGCATCCACTAGGCGCTGCATATCCATGTGCCAGAGTTGGGGCGCTGCTGCACGTGCGCACGTGCATGGGTCGTTTCCAGATCTCGAGAACGGCTCGACCGATTGCGCTCAAATTTGGTACACAGTTAGGGACCGGTTAGTAGGGTGCCGTGCACAAGTCAGTTGGGACCCATTTTGCACGTGCGCACGTGCAGGGTGCCGCTTCCAGATCTCGAGAACGGCTGGGCCGATTGTGCCCAAATTTGGCACATCGCTAGAGACCGGTTAGTAGGGTGCCGTGCACAAGTCAGTTGGAGGTACTCCCTCGCAATTTCGCACGTGCAAGGCCCACCTTCTCGCTCGCTCCGTTAGTCGCCCCAAAAGGCGTTATACTGGTTCTAGTGTCTCGATTACTTCTCGTAACAGAACATTCGGGAACTGTGCTTGCTTCCATTGGAAATCTGGCAGCTCTAATTCTCAACCGCGATCGGCAGTCGGCCGGTGAGCCGGCGCTCTCAGTCTGTTCCGAGCGCTGGTGAAGGGCGCTGAGTGTATCTTCTACAGCGAGGTGATCATTGAAGCGCTTTGTGTCGTCTATACGGCAAGTCTGTAATAAGTTTGAATAAGTATGCATTGTAAACTGATATTCGATACGTTCTAATGTCTCGTTGCTGGCTTTGTCTTTGGTTTATTTATGTCGGTTTTAAATAAGGTAACTTATCATTATTATATTTCACAAGGCATGTATTGTAAACTGATATTCAATACGTTCTGTTGTCTCGTTGCTGGCTTTGTCTTTGGTTTATTTATGTCGGTTTTAAATAACGTAAGGTATCATTATTATATTTCAAAAGGGATGTTAAAGAAAAACTGAAGATTCTAGACAGAATAAAAAGACAAAGGCGGCAACGACACAAGTGAAAGTATTGAATACCAGTTCACTGAACATACTTATTCAAAATTTTAACAGCCCTGCCGTACAGACGACACACAGCGCTACAACGATCACATCGCTGTAAAGATGCACGCACCGCCCTTCACCAGTGCTTAGAACAAACTGAAGTCGCCGGCCAGTTGCGGCCAACCACGATAATTAGGTCCTATCAGCTGACGTATTAGAGCTGCCAGATTATCAATGTTATCAATTACAACACGGACACATGGTATGCCAAGTTCTTTAAAAACGGCTGTTCAGCCCATTAGTCTTCTTAAAATCTGCACTGGATACATAATTCTAGCGTTTCGATTACTTCTCGTAACAGAACATTCGGGAACTGTGCTTGCTTCCATTGGAAATCTGGCAGCTCTAATTCTCAACCACGATCGGCAGCCGGCCGGTGAGCCGGCGCCTTCAGTCTGTTCCGAGCGCTGGTGGGGGGCGCTGCGTGTATCTTCTACAGCGAGGTGATCATTGAAGCGCTTTGTGTCGTCTGTACGGCTAGGCTGTTATAAGTTTGAATAAGTATGTTCAATGAACTGGTATTCAATACTTTCACTTGTGTCGTTGCTGCCTTTGTCTTTTTATTCTGTCTATAATCTTCAGTCTTTTCTTTAACATCCCTTGTCGTGAAATAAAATAATGATAAGTTACGTTATATAAAACCGACATAAATAAACCAAAGACAAAGCCAGCAACGAGACAACAGAAGGTATTGAATATCAGTTTACAATACATAATTATTCAAACTTATAACAGACTTGCCGTATAGACGACACAAAGCGCTTCAATGATCACCTCGCTGTAGAAGATACACGCAGCGCCCCTCACCAGCGCTCAGAGCAGACTGAAGGCGCCGTCTCACCGTCCGGCTGCCGATCGCGGTTGAGAATTAGAGCTGCCAGATTTTCAATGGAAGCAAGCACAGTTCTCGAATGTTCTGTTACGAGAAGTAATCGAGACGCTAGAATTATGTATCCAGTGCAGATTTTAAGAAGACTAATGGGCTGAACAGCCGTTTTTAAAGAACTTGGCATACCATGTGTCCGTGTTGTAATTGATAACATTGATAATCTGGCAGCTCTAATACGTCAGCTGATAGGACCTAATTATCGTGGTCGGCCGCAACTGGCCCATTCTGCCGGCGACTTCAGTTTGTTCTGAGCACTGGTGAGGGGCACTGCGTGTATCTTCTACAGCGAGGTGATCATTGAAGCGTTTTGTGTCGTCTGTACGGCAAGTCTGTTATAGTTCAGTTAAATAGTATTCAATACTTCACTTGTGTCCTTGCTGCCTTTGTCTTTTTATTTTGTATCCGATTTTTTGTCACGAGATTAAGCGATAATAAATCTGCCATGTTCAAGATTTTAAAAACGATTGTAACAAACATTGCACTAGAATCTTCAGTCTTTCCTTTAACATCCCTTGTCGTGAAGCATAATAATGATTAGTTACGTTATATAAAACCGACATAGAGAAACCAAAGACAAAACCAGCAACGAAACAAGTGAACGTATTGAATATCGGTTTACAATACATACTTATTCAAACTTATAAGAGACTTGCCGTACAGACGACACAAAACGCTTCAATGATCACCTCGCTGTAGAAGATACACGCAGTGCCCCTCACCAGTGCTCAGAACAAACTGAAGTCGCCGGCAGAATGGGCCAGTTTCGGCCGACCACGATAATTAGGTCCTATCAGCTGACGTATAAGAGCTGCCAGATTATCAATGTTATCAATTACAACACGGACACATGGTATGCCAAGTTCTTTAAAAACGGCTGTTCAGCCCATTAGTCTTCTTAAAATCTGCACTGGATACATAATTCTAGCGTTTCGATTACTTCTCGAAACAGAACATTCGGGAACTGTGCTTGCTTCCATTGGAAATCTGGCAGCTCTAATTCTCAACCGCGATCGGCAGCCGGCCGGTGAGCCGGCGCCTTCAGTCTGTTCCGAGCGCTGGTGAGGGGCGCTGCGTGTATCTTCTACAGCGAGGTGATCATTGAAGCGCTTTGTGTCGTCTGTACGGCTAGGCTGTTATAAGTTTGAATAAGTATGTTCAATGAACTGGTATTCAATACTTTCACTTGTGTCGTTGCTGCCTTTGTCTTTTTATTCTGTATAGAATCTTCAGTCTTTTCTTTAACATCCCTTGTCGTGAAATATAATTATGATAAGTTACGTTATATTAAACCGACATAAATAAACCAAAAACAAAGGCAGCAACGAGACAACAGAACGTATTGAATATCAGTTTTCAATACATACTTATTCAAACTTATAACAGACTCTCCGCATAGACGACACAAGGCGCTTCAATGATCACCTCGCTGTAGAAGATACACGCAGCGCCCCTCACCAGCGCTCGGAACAGACTGAAGGCGCCGGCTCACCGGCCAGCTGCCGATCGCGGTTGAGAATTAGAGCTGCCAGATTTCCAATGAAAGCAAGCACAGTTCCCGAATGTTCTGTTACGAGAAGTAATCGAGACGCTAGAATTATGTATCCAGTGCAGATTTTAAGAAGACTAATGGGCTGAACAGCCGTTTTTAAAGAACTTGGCATACCATGTGTCCATGTTGTAATTGATAACATTGATAATCTGGCAGCTCTAATACGTCAGCTGATAGGACCTAATTATCGTGGTCGGCCGCAACTGGCCGGCGACTTCAGTTTGTTCTAAGCACTGGTGAAGGGCGGTGCGTGCATCTTTACAGCGATGTGATCGTTGTAGCGCTGTGTGTCGTCTGTACGGCTTGTCGTGAAATAAAATAATGATAAGTTACGTTATATAAAACCGACATAAATAAACCAAAGACAAAGCCAGCAACGAGACAACAGAAGGTATTGAATATCAGTTTACAATACATAATTATTCAAACTTATAACAGACTTGCCGTATAGACGACACAAAGCGCTTCAATGATCACCTCGCTGTAGAAGATACACGCAGCGCCACTCACCAGCGCTCGGAACAGACTGAAGGCGCCGGCTCACCAGCCGGCTGCCGATCGCGGTTGAGAATTAGAGCTGCCAGATTACCAATGGAAGCAAGCACAGTTCCCGAATATTCTGTTACGAGAAGTAATCGAGACGCTTGAATTATGTATCCAGTGCAGATTTTAGGAAGACTGATGGGCTGAACAGCCGTTTTTAAAGAATTTGGCATACCATGTGTCCGTGTTGTAATTGATAACATTGATAATCTGGCAGCTCTAATACGTCAGCTGATAGGACCTAATTATCGTGGTCGGCCGCAACTGGCCCATTCTGCCGGCGAATTCAGTTTGTTCTGAGCACTGGTGAGGGGCACTGCATGTATCTTCTACAGCGAGGTGATCATTGAAGCGTTTTGTGTCGTCTGTACTGCAAGTCTGTTATAAGTTTGAATAAGTATGTATTGTAAACCGATATTCAACGTTCACTTGTTTCGTTGCTGGTTTTGTCTTTGATTTCTTTATGTCGGTTTTATATAACGTAACTTATCATTATTATGCTTCACGACAAGGGATGTTAAAGGAAAGACTGAAGATTCTAGTGCAATGTTTGTTACAATTTTTTCTAAAATCTTGCACATGGCAGATTTATTATCGCTTAATCTCGTGACAAAAAATCGGATACAAAATAAAAAGACAAAGGCAGCAAGGACACAAGTGAAGTATTGAATACTAGTTAACTGAACATACTTATTCAAATTAATAACAGACTTGCCGTACAGACGACACAAAACGCTTCAATGATCACCTCGCTGTAGAAGATACACGCAGTGCCCCTCACCAGTGCTCAGAACAAACTGAAGTCGCCGGCAGAATGGGCCAGTTGCGGCCGACCACGATAATTAGGTCCTATCAGCTGACGTATTAGAGCTGCCAGATTATCAATGTTATCAATTACAACACGGACACATGATATGCCAAGTTCTTTAAAAACGGCTGTTCAGCCCATTAGTCTTCTTAAAATCTGCACTGGATACATAATTCTAGCGTCTCGATTACTTCTCGTAACAGAACATTCGGGAACTGTGCTTGCTTCCATTGGAAATCTGGCAGCTCTAATTCTCAACCGCGATCGGCAGCCGGCCGGTGAGCCGGCGCCTTCAGTCTGTTCCGAGCGCTGATGAGGGGCGCTGCGCGTATCTTCTACAGCGAGGTGATCATTGAAGCGCTTTGTGTCGTCTATACGGCAAGTCTGTTATAAGTTTGAATATGTATGCATTGTAAACTGATATTCAATACGTTCTGTTGTCTCGTTGCTGGCTTTGTCTTTGGTTTATTTATGTCGGTTTTAAATAACGTAACTTATCATTATTATATTTCACAAGGGATGTTAAAGAAAAGACTGAAGATTCTAGACAGAATAAAAAGAAAAAGGCAGCAACGACACAAGTGAAAGTATTGAAAACCAGTTCACTGAACATACTTATTCAAAATTATAACAGCATTGCCGTACAGACGACACACAGCGCTACTACGATCACATCGCTGTAAAGATGCACGCACCGCCCTTCACCAGTGCTTAGAACAAACTGAAGTCGCCGGCCAGTTGCAACCGACCACGATAATTAGGTCCTATCAGCTGACGTATTAGAGCTGCCAGATTATCAATGTTATCAATTACAACACGGACACATGGTATGCCAAATTCTTTAAAAACGGCTGTTCAGCCCATTAGTCTTCCTAAAATCTGCACTGGATACATAATTCTAGCGTCTCGATTACTTCTCGTAACAGAACATTCGGGAACTGTGCTTGCTTCCATTGGAAATCTGGCAGCTCTAATTCTCAACCACGATCGGCAGCCGGCCGGTGAGCCGGCGCCTTCAGTCTGTTCCGAGCGCTGGTGAGGGGCGCTGCGTGTATCTTCTACAGCGAGGTGATCATTGAAGCGCTTTGTGTCGTCTGTACGGCAAGACTGTTATAATTTTGAATTAGTATGTATTGTAAACTGATATTGAATACGTTCACTTGTGTCGTTGCTGCCTTTGTCTTTTTATTCTGTATAGAATCTTCAGTCTTTTCTTTAACATCCCTTGTCGTGAAATAAAATAATGATAAGTTACGTTATATAAAACCGACATAAATAAACCAAAGACAAAGCCAGCAACGAGACAACAGAAGGTATTGAATAACAGTTTACAATACATAATTATTCAAACTTATAACAGACTTGCCGTATAGACGACACAAAGCGCTTCAATGATCACCTCGCTGTAGAAGATACACGCAGCGCCACTCACCAGCGCTCGGAACAGACTGAAGGCGCCGGCTCACCAGCCGGCTGCCGATCGCGGTTGAGAATTAGAGCTGCCAGATTACCAATGGAAGCAAGCACAGTTCCCGAATATTCTGTTACGAGAAGTAATCGAGATTCTTGAATTATGTATCCAGTGCAGATTTTAGGAAGACTGATGGGCTGAACAGCCGTTTTTAAAGAATTTGGCATACCATGTGTCCGTGTTGTAATTGATAACATTGATAATATGGCAGCTCTAATACGTCAGCTGATAGGACCTAATTATCGTGGTCGGCCGCAACTGGCCCATTCTGCCGGCGACTTCAGTTTGTTCTGAGCACTGGTGAGGGGCACAGCGTGTATCTTCTACAGCGAGGTGATCATTGAAGCGTTTTATGTCGTCTGTACGGCAAGTCTGTTATAAGTTTGAATAAGTATTTTCAGTAAACTAGTATTCAATACTTCACTTGTGTCCTTGCTGCCTTTGTCTTTTTATTTTGTATCTGATTTTTTGTCACGACATTTAGCGATAATAAATCTGCCATGTGCAAGATTTTAAAAACAATTGTAACAATCATTGCACTAGAATCTTCAGTCTTTCCTTTAACATCCCTTTTCGTGAAATATAATAATGATAAGTTACGTTATATAAAACTGACATAAATAAACCAAAGACAAAGTCAGCAACGAGACAAGTGAACGTATTCAATATCAGTTTACAATACATACTAATTCAAAATTATAACAGACTTGCCGTACAGACGACACAAATCGCTGCAATGATCACCTCGCTGTAGAAGAGACACGCAGCGCCCCTCACCAGAACAGACTGAAGGCGTCGGCTGACCGGCCGGCTGCCGATCACGGTTGAGAATTAGAGCTGCCAGATTTCCAATGGAAGCAAGCACAGTTCCCGAATGTTCTGTTACGAGAAGTAATCGAGACGCTAAAATTATATATCCAGTGCAGATTTTAAGAAGACTGATGGGCTGAACAGCCGTTTTTAAAGAATTTGGCATACCATGTGTCAATATTGTAATTGACAACATTGATAATCTGGCAGCTCTAATACGTATTGTAAACTGATATTCAATACGTTCTGTTGTCTCGTTGCTGGCTTTGTCTTTGGTTTATTTATGTCGGTTTTATATAACGTAACTAATCATTATTATATTTCACGACAAGGATGTTAAAGAAAAGAATGAAGATTCTAGACAGAATAAAAAGACAAAGGCAGCAACGACACAAGTGAAAGTATTGAATACCAGTTCACTGAACATACTTATTCAAAATTATAACAGCCTTGCCGTACAGACACAGCGCTACAACGATCTTATCGCTGTAGAAGATGCACGCATCGCCCTTCACCAGTGCTTAGAACAAACTGAAGTCGCCGGCAGAATGGGCCAGTTGCGGCCGACCACGATAATTAGGTCCTATCAGCTGACGTATTAGAGCTGCCAGATAATCAATGTTATCAATTACAACACGGACACATGGTATGCCAAATTCTTTAAAAACGGCTGTTCAGCCCATCAGTCTTCCTAAAATCTGCATTGGATACATAATTCTAGCGTCTCGATTACTTCTCGTAACAGAACATTCGGGAACTGTGCTTGCTTCCATTGGAAATCTGGCAGCTCTATTTCTCAACCGCGATCGGAGGCCGGCCGGTGAGCCGGCGCCTTCAGTCTGTTCCGAGCGCTGGTGAGGGGCGCTGCGTGTATCTTCTACAGCGAGGTGATCATTGAAGCGCTTTGTGTCGTCTGTACGGCTAGGCTGTTATAAGTTTGAATAAGTATGTTCAATGAACTGGTATTCAATACTTTCACTTGTGTCGTTGCTGCCTTTGTCTTTTTATTCTGTATAGAATCTTCAGTCTTTTCTTTAACATCCCTTGTCGTGAAATATAATTATGATAAGTTACGTTATATTAAACCGACATAAATAAACCAAAAACAAAGCCAGCAACGAGACAACAGAACGTATTGAATATCAGTTTTCAATACATACTTATTCAAACTTATAACAGACTCTACGCATAGACGACACAAGGCGCTTCAATGATCACCTCGCTGTAGAAGATACACGCAGCGCCCCTCACCAGCGCTCGGAACAGACTGAAGGCGCCGGCTCACCGGCCAGCTGCCGATCGCGGTTGAGAATTAGAGCTGCCAGATTTCCCATGAAAGCAAGCACAGTTCCCGAATGTTCTGTTACGAGAAGTAATCGAGACGCTAGAATTATGTATCCAGTGCAGATTTTAAGAAGACTAATGGACTGAACAGCCGTTTTTAAAGAACTTGGCATACCATGTGTCCGTGTTGTAATTGATAACATTGATAATCTGGCAGCTCTAATACGTCAGCTGATAGGACCTAATTATCGTGGTCGGCCGCAACTGGCCGGCGACTTCAGTTTGTTCTAAGCACTGGTGAAGGGCGGTGCGTGCATCTTTACAGCGATGTGATCGTTGTAGCGCTGTGTGTCGTCTTTTCGGCAAGGCTGTTATAATTCTGAATAAGTATGTTCAGTGAACTAGTATTCAATACTTTCACTTGTGTCGTTGCTGCCTTTGTCTTTTTATTCTGTTTAGAAGCTTCAGTCTTTTCTTTAACATCCCTTGACGTGAAATAGAATAATGATAAGTTACGTTATATAAAACCGATATAAATAAACCAAAAACAAAGCCAGGAACGAGACAACAGAACGTATTGAATATCAGTTTTCAATACATACTTATTCAAACTTATAACAGACTTGCTGTATAGACGACGCAAAGCGCTTCAATGATCACCTCGCTGTAGAAGATACACGCAGCGCCCCTCACCACCGCTCGGAACAGACTGAAGGCGCCGGCTCACCGGCCGGCTGCCGATCGCGGTTGAGAATTAGAGCTGCCAGATTTCAATGGAAGCAAGCACAGTTCCCGAATGTTCTGTTACGAGAAGTAATCGAGACGCTAGAATTATGTATCCAGTGCAGATTTTAAGAAGACTAATGGGCTGAACAGCCGTTTTTAAAGAACTTGGCATACCATGTGTCCGTGTTGTAATTGATAACATTGATAATCTGGCAGCTCTAATACGTCAGCTGATAGGACCTAATTATCGTGGTCGGCCGCAACTGGCCCATTCTGCCGGCGAATTCAGTTTGTTCTGAGCACTGGTGAGGGGCACTGCATGTATCTTCTACAGCGAGGTGATCATTGAAGCGTTTTGTGTCGTCTGTACGGCAAGTCTGTTATAAGTTTGAATAAGTATGTATTATAAACCGATATTCAATACGTTCACTTGTTTCGTTGCTGGTTTTGTCTTTGGTTTCTTTATGTCGGTTTTATATAACGTAACTTATCATTATTATGC
Source organism: Amphibalanus amphitrite (assembly GCF_019059575.1). NCBI lineage: Eukaryota > Metazoa > Arthropoda > Thecostraca > Balanomorpha > Balanidae > Amphibalanus > Amphibalanus amphitrite. The sequence goes on from NW_024882885.1 coordinate 133,915, forward strand.
TTCACGACAAGGGATGTTAAAGGAAAGACTGAAGATTCTAGTGCAATGTTTGTTACAGTTTTTTTAAAATCTTGCACATGGCAGATTTATTATCGCTTAATCTCGTGACAAAAAATCGGATACAAAATAAAAAGACAAAGGCAGCAAGGACACAAGTGAAGTATTGAATACTAGTTAACTGAACATACTTATTCAAACTTATAACAGACTTGCCGTACAGACGACACAAAACGCTTCAATGATCACCTCGCTGTAGAAGATACACGCAGTGCCCCTCACCAGTGCTCAGAGCAAACTGAAGTCGCCGGCAGAATGGGCCAGTTGCGGCCGACCACGATAATTAGGTCCTATCAGCTGACGTATTAGAGCTGCCAGATTATCAATGTTATCAATTACAACACGGACACATGATATGCCAAGTTCTTTAAAAACGGCTGTTCAGCCCATTAGTCTTCTTAAAATCTGCACTGGATACATAATTCTAGCGTCTCGATTACTTCTCGTAACAGAACATTCGGGAACTGTGCCTACTTCCATTGGAAATCTGGCAGCTCTAATTCTCAAATGCGATCGGTAGCCGGCCGGTGAGCCGGCGCCTTCAGTCTGTTCCGAGCGCTGGTGACGGGCGCTGCGTGTATCTTCTACAGCGAGGTGATCATTGAAGCGCTTTGTGTCGTCTATACGGCAAGTCTGTTATAAGTTTGAATAAGTATGCATTGTAAACTGATATTCAATAAATACGTTCTGTTGTCTCGTTGCTGGCTTTGTCTTTGGTTTATTTATGTCGGTTTTAAATAACGTAACTTATCATTATTATATTTCACAAGGGATGTTAAAGAAAAGACTGAAGATTCTAGACAGAATAAAAAGACAAAGGCAGCAACGACACAAGTGAAAGTATTGAATACCAGTTCACTGAACATACTTATTCAAAATTATAACAGCGTTGCCGTACAGACGACACACAGCGCTACTACGATCACATCGCTGTAAAGATGCACGCACCGCCCTTCACCAGTGCTTAGAACAAACTGAAGTCGCCGGCCAGTTGCAACCGACCACGATAATTAGGTCCTATCAGCTGACGTATTAGAGCTGCCAGATTATCAATGTTATCAATTACAACACGGACACATGGTATGCCAAGTTCTTGAAAAACGGCTGTTCAGCCCATTAGTCTTCTTAAAATCTGCACTGGATACATAATTCTAGCGTTTCGATTACTTCTCGAAACAGAACATTCGGGAACTGTGCTTGCTTCCATTGGAAATCTGGCAGCTCTAATTCTCAACCGCGATCGGCAGCCGGCCGGTGAGCCGGCGCCTTCAGTCTGTTCCGAGCGCTGGTGAGGGGCGCTGCGTGTATCTTCTACAGCGAGGTGATCATTGAAGCGCTTTGTGTCGTCTGTACGGCTAGGCTGTTATAAGTTTGAATAAGTATGTTCAATGAACTGGTATTCAATACTTTCACTTGTGTCGTTGCTGCCTTTATCTTTTTATTCTGTATAGAATCTTCAGTCTTTTCTTTAACATCCCTTGTCGTGAAATATAATTATGATAAGTTACGTTATATTAAACCGACATAAATAAACCAAAAACAAAGGCAGCAACGAGACAACAGAACGTATTGAATATCAGTTTTCAATAAATACTTATTCAAACTTATAACAGACTCTCCGCATAGACGACACAAGGCGCTTCAATGATCACCTCGCTGTAGAAGATACACGCAGCGCCCCTCACCAGCGCTCGGAACAGACTGAAGGCGCCGGCTCACCGGCCAGCTGCCGATCGCGGTTGAGAATTAGAGCTGCCAGATTTCCAATGAAAGCAAGCACAGTTCCCGAATGTTCTGTTACGAGAAGTAATCGAGACGCTAGAATTATGTATCCAGTGCAGATTTTAAGAAGACTAATGGGCTGAACAGCCGTTTTTAAAGAACTTGGCATACCATGTGTCCATGTTGTAATTGATAACATTGATAATCTGGCAGCTCTAATACGTCAGCTGATAGGACCTAATTATCGTGGTCGGCCGCAACTGGCCGGCGACTTCAGTTTGTTCTAAGCACTGGTGAAGGGCGGTGCGTGCATCTTTACAGCGATGTGATCGTTGTAGCGCTGTGTGTCGTCTGTACGGCTTGTCGTGAAATAAAATAATAAGTTACGTTATATAAAAACGACATAAATAAACCAAAGACAAAGCCAGCAACGAGACAACAGAAGGTATTGAATATCAGTTTACAATACATAATTATTCAAACTTATAACAGACTTGCCGTATAGACGACACAAAGCGCTTCAATGATCACCTCGCTGTAGAAGATACACGCAGCGCCACTCACCAGCGCTCGGAACAGACTGAAGGCGCCGGCTCACCAGCCGGCTGCCGATCGCGGTTGAGAATTAGAGCTGCCAGATTACCAATGGAAGCAAGCACAGTTCCCGAATATTCTGTTACGAGAAGTAATCGAGACGCTTGAATTATGTATCCAGTGCAGATTTTAGGAAGACTGATGGGCTGAACAGCCGTTTTTAAAGAATTTGGCATACCATGTGTCCGTGTTGTAATTGATAACATTGATAATCTGGCAGCTCTAATACGTCAGCTGATAGGACCTAATTATCGTGGTCGGCCGCAACTGGCCCATTCTGCCGGCGAATTCAGTTTGTTCTGAGCACTGGTGAGGGGCACTGCATGTATCTTCTACAGCGAGGTGATCATTGAAGCGTTTTGTGTCGTCTGTACTGCAAGTCTGTTATAAGTTTGAATAAGTATGTATTGTAAACCGATATTCAACGTTCACTTGTTTCGTTGCTGGTTTTGTCTTTGATTTCTTTATGTCGGTTTTATATAACGTAACTTATCATTATTATGCTTCACGACAAGGGATGTTAAAGGAAAGACTGAAGATTCTAGTGCAATGTTTGTTACAATTTTTTCTAAAATCTTGCACATGGCAGATTTATTATCGCTTAATCTCGTGACAAAAAATCGGATACAAAATAAAAAGACAAAGGCAGCAAGGACACAAGTGAAGTATTGAATACTAGTTAACTGAACATACTTATTCAAACTAATAACAGACTTGCCGTACAGACGACACAAAACGCTTCAATGATCACCTCGCTGTAGAAGATACACGCAGTGCCTCTCACCAGTGCTCAGAACAAACTGAAGTCGCCGGCAGAATGGGCCAGTTGCGGCCGACCACGATAATTAGGTCCTATCAGCTGACGTATTAGAGCTGCCAGATTATCAATGTTATCAATTACAACACGGACACATGATATGCCAAGTTCTTTAAAAACGGCTGTTCAGCCCATTAGTCTTCTTAAAATCTGCACTGGATACATAATTCTAGCGTCTCGATTACTTCTCGTAACAGAACATTCGGGAACTGTGCTTGCTTCCATTGGAAATCTGGCAGCTCTAATTCTCAACCGCGATCGGCAGCCGGCCGGTGAGCCGGCGCCTTCAGTCTGTTCCGAGCGCTGGTGAGGGGCGCTGCGCGTATCTTCTACAGCGAGGTGATCATTGAAGCGCTTTGTGTCGTCTATACGGCAAGTCTGTTATAAGTTTGAATATGTATGCATTGTAAACTGATATTAAATACGTTCTGTTGTCTCGTTGCTGGCTTTGTCTTTGGTTTATTTATGTCGGTTTTAAATAACGTAACTTATCATTATTATATTTCACAAGGGATGTTAAAGAAAAGACTGAAGATTCTAGACAGAATAAAAAGAAAAAGGCAGCAACGACACAAGTGAAAGTATTGAAAACCAGTTCACTGAACATACTTATTCAAAATTATAACAGCATTGCCGTACAGACGACACACAGCGCTACTACGATCACATCGCTGTAAAGATGCACGCACCGCCCTTCACCAGTGCTTAGAACAAACTGAAGGCGCCGGCCAGTTGCGGCCAACCACTGAATACGTTCACTTGTGTCGTTGCTGCCTTTGTCTTTTTATTCTGTCTATAATCTTCAGTCTTTTCTTTAACATCCCTTGTCGTGAAATAAAATAATGATAAGTTACGTTATATAAAACCGACATAAATAAACCAAAGACAAAGCCAGCAACGAGACAACAGAAGGTATTGAATATCAGTTTACAATACATAATTATTCAAACTTATAACAGACTTGCCGTATAGACGACACAAAGCGCTTCAATGATCACCTCGCTGTAGAAGATACACGCAGCGCCACTCACCAGCGCTCGGAACAGACTGAAGGCGCCGGCTCACCAGCCGGCTGCCGATCGCGGTTGAGAATTAGAGCTGCCAGATTACCAATGGAAGCAAGCACAGTTCCCGAATATTCTGTTACGAGAAGTAATCGAGACGCTTGAATTATGTATCCAGTGCAGATTTTAGGAAGACTGATGGGCTGAACAGCCGTTTTTAAAGAATTTGGCATACCATGTGTCCGTGTTGTAATTGATAACATTGATAATCTGGCAGCTCTAATACGTCAGCTGATAGGACCTAATTATCGTGGTCGGCCGCAACTGGCCCATTCTGCCGGCGAATTCAGTTTGTTCTGAGCACTGGTGAGGGGCACTGCATGTATCTTCTACAGCGAGGTGATCATTGAAGCGTTTTGTGTCGTCTGTACTGCAAGTCTGTTATAAGTTTGAATAAGTATGTATTGTAAACCGATATTCAACGTTCACTTGTTTCGTTGCTGGTTTTGTCTTTGATTTCTTTATGTCGGTTTTATATAACGTAACTTATCATTATTATGCTTCACGACAAGGGATGTTAAAGGAAAGACTGAAGATTCTAGTGCAATGTTTGTTACAATTTTTTCTAAAATCTTGCACATGGCAGATTTATTATCGCTTAATCTCGTGACAAAAAATCGGATACAAAATAAAAAGACAAAGGCAGCAAGGACACAAGTGAAGTATTGAATACTAGTTAACTGAACATACTTATTCAAATTAATAACAGACTTGCCGTACAGACGACACAAAACGCTTCAATGATCACCTCGCTGTAGAAGATACACGCAGTGCCCCTCACCAGTGCTCAGAACAAACTGAAGTCGCCGGCAGAATGGGCCAGTTGCGGCCGACCACGATAATTAGGTCCTATCAGCTGACGTATTAGAGCTGCCAGATTATCAATGTTATCAATTACAACACGGACACATGATATGCCAAGTTCTTTAAAAACGGCTGTTCAGCCCATTAGTCTTCTTAAAATCTGCACTGGATACATAATTCTAGCGTCTCGATTACTTCTCGTAACAGAACATTCGGGAACTGTGCTTGCTTCCATTGGAAATCTGGCAGCTCTAATTCTCAACCGCGATCGGCAGCCGGCCGGTGAGCCGGCGCCTTCAGTCTGTTCCGAGCGCTGATGAGGGGCGCTGCGCGTATCTTCTACAGCGAGGTGATCATTGAAGCGCTTTGTGTCGTCTATACGGCAAGTCTGTTATAAGTTTGAATATGTATGCATTGTAAACTGATATTCAATACGTTCTGTTGTCTCGTTGCTGGCTTTGTCTTTGGTTTATTTATGTCGGTTTTAAATAACGTAACTTATCATTATTATATTTCACAAGGGATGTTAAAGAAAAGACTGAAGATTCTAGACAGAATAAAAAGAAAAAGGCAGCAACGACACAAGTGAAAGTATTGAAAACCAGTTCACTGAACATACTTATTCAAAATTATAACAGCATTGCCGTACAGACGACACACAGCGCTACTACGATCACATCGCTGTAAAGATGCACGCACCGCCCTTCACCAGTGCTTAGAACAAACTGAAGTCGCCGGCCAGTTGCAACCGACCACGATAATTAGGTCCTATCAGCTGACGTATTAGAGCTGCCAGATTATCAATGTTATCAATTACAACACGGACACATGGTATGCCAAATTCTTTAAAAACGGCTGTTCAGCCCATTAGTCTTCCTAAAATCTGCACTGGATACATAATTCTAGCGTCTCGATTACTTCTCGTAACAGAACATTCGGGAACTGTGCTTGCTTCCATTGGAAATCTGGCAGCTCTAATTCTCAACCACGATCGGCAGCCGGCCGGTGAGCCGGCGCCTTCAGTCTGTTCCGAGCGCTGGTGAGGGGCGCTGCGTGTATCTTCTACAGCGAGGTGATCATTGAAGCGCTTTGTGTCGTCTGTACGGCAAGACTGTTATAATTTTGAATTAGTATGTATTGTAAACTGATATTGAATACGTTCACTTGTGTCGTTGCTGCCTTTGTCTTTTTATTCTGTATAGAATCTTCAGTCTTTTCTTTAACATCCCTTGTCGTGAAATAAAATAATGATAAGTTACGTTATATAAAACCGACATAAATAAACCAAAGACAAAGCCAGCAACGAGACAACAGAAGGTATTGAATAACAGTTTACAATACATAATTATTCAAACTTATAACAGACTTGCCGTATAGACGACACAAAGCGCTTCAATGATCACCTCGCTGTAGAAGATACACGCAGCGCCACTCACCAGCGCTCGGAACAGACTGAAGGCGCCGGCTCACCAGCCGGCTGCCGATCGCGGTTGAGAATTAGAGCTGCCAGATTACCAATGGAAGCAAGCACAGTTCCCGAATATTCTGTTACGAGAAGTAATCGAGATTCTTGAATTATGTATCCAGTGCAGATTTTAGGAAGACTGATGGGCTGAACAGCCGTTTTTAAAGAATTTGGCATACCATGTGTCCGTGTTGTAATTGATAACATTGATAATATGGCAGCTCTAATACGTCAGCTGATAGGACCTAATTATCGTGGTCGGCCGCAACTGGCCCATTCTGCCGGCGACTTCAGTTTGTTCTGAGCACTGGTGAGGGGCACAGCGTGTATCTTCTACAGCGAGGTGATCATTGAAGCGTTTTATGTCGTCTGTACGGCAAGTCTGTTATAAGTTTGAATAAGTATTTTCAGTAAACTAGTATTCAATACTTCACTTGTGTCCTTGCTGCCTTTGTCTTTTTATTTTGTATCTGATTTTTTGTCACGACATTTAGCGATAATAAATCTGCCATGTGCAAGATTTTAAAAACAATTGTAACAATCATTGCACTAGAATCTTCAGTCTTTCCTTTAACATCCCTTTTCGTGAAATATAATAATGATAAGTTACGTTATATAAAACTGACATAAATAAACCAAAGACAAAGTCAGCAACGAGACAAGTGAACGTATTCAATATCAGTTTACAATACATACTAATTCAAAATTATAACAGACTTGCCGTACAGACGACACAAATCGCTGCAATGATCACCTCGCTGTAGAAGAGACACGCAGCGCCCCTCACCAGAACAGACTGAAGGCGTCGGCTGACCGGCCGGCTGCCGATCACGGTTGAGAATTAGAGCTGCCAGATTTCCAATGGAAGCAAGCACAGTTCCCGAATGTTCTGTTACGAGAAGTAATCGAGACGCTAAAATTATATATCCAGTGCAGATTTTAAGAAGACTGATGGGCTGAACAGCCGTTTTTAAAGAATTTGGCATACCATGTGTCAATATTGTAATTGACAACATTGATAATCTGGCAGCTCTAATACGTATTGTAAACTGATATTCAATACGTTCTGTTGTCTCGTTGCTGGCTTTGTCTTTGGTTTATTTATGTCGGTTTTATATAACGTAACTAATCATTATTATATTTCACGACAAGGATGTTAAAGAAAAGAATGAAGATTCTAGACAGAATAAAAAGACAAAGGCAGCAACGACACAAGTGAAAGTATTGAATACCAGTTCACTGAACATACTTATTCAAAATTATAACAGCCTTGCCGTACAGACACAGCGCTACAACGATCTTATCGCTGTAGAAGATGCACGCATCGCCCTTCACCAGTGCTTAGAACAAACTGAAGTCGCCGGCAGAATGGGCCAGTTGCGGCCGACCACGATAATTAGGTCCTATCAGCTGACGTATTAGAGCTGCCAGATAATCAATGTTATCAATTACAACACGGACACATGGTATGCCAAATTCTTTAAAAACGGCTGTTCAGCCCATCAGTCTTCCTAAAATCTGCATTGGATACATAATTCTAGCGTCTCGATTACTTCTCGTAACAGAACATTCGGGAACTGTGCTTGCTTCCATTGGAAATCTGGCAGCTCTATTTCTCAACCGCGATCGGAGGCCGGCCGGTGAGCCGGCGCCTTCAGTCTGTTCCGAGCGCTGGTGAGGGGCGCTGCGTGTATCTTCTACAGCGAGGTGATCATTGAAGCGCTTTGTGTCGTCTGTACGGCTAGGCTGTTATAAGTTTGAATAAGTATGTTCAATGAACTGGTATTCAATACTTTCACTTGTGTCGTTGCTGCCTTTGTCTTTTTATTCTGTATAGAATCTTCAGTCTTTTCTTTAACATCCCTTGTCGTGAAATATAATTATGATAAGTTACGTTATATTAAACCGACATAAATAAACCAAAAACAAAGCCAGCAACGAGACAACAGAACGTATTGAATATCAGTTTTCAATACATACTTATTCAAACTTATAACAGACTCTACGCATAGACGACACAAGGCGCTTCAATGATCACCTCGCTGTAGAAGATACACGCAGCGCCCCTCACCAGCGCTCGGAACAGACTGAAGGCGCCGGCTCACCGGCCAGCTGCCGATCGCGGTTGAGAATTAGAGCTGCCAGATTTCCCATGAAAGCAAGCACAGTTCCCGAATGTTCTGTTACGAGAAGTAATCGAGACGCTAGAATTATGTATCCAGTGCAGATTTTAAGAAGACTAATGGACTGAACAGCCGTTTTTAAAGAACTTGGCATACCATGTGTCCGTGTTGTAATTGATAACATTGATAATCTGGCAGCTCTAATACGTCAGCTGATAGGACCTAATTATCGTGGTCGGCCGCAACTGGCCGGCGACTTCAGTTTGTTCTAAGCACTGGTGAAGGGCGGTGCGTGCATCTTTACAGCGATGTGATCGTTGTAGCGCTGTGTGTCGTCTTTTCGGCAAGGCTGTTATAATTCTGAATAAGTATGTTCAGTGAACTAGTATTCAATACTTTCACTTGTGTCGTTGCTGCCTTTGTCTTTTTATTCTGTTTAGAAGCTTCAGTCTTTTCTTTAACATCCCTTGACGTGAAATAGAATAATGATAAGTTACGTTATATAAAACCGATATAAATAAACCAAAAACAAAGCCAGGAACGAGACAACAGAACGTATTGAATATCAGTTTTCAATACATACTTATTCAAACTTATAACAGACTTGCTGTATAGACGACGCAAAGCGCTTCAATGATCACCTCGCTGTAGAAGATACACGCAGCGCCCCTCACCACCGCTCGGAACAGACTGAAGGCGCCGGCTCACCGGCCGGCTGCCGATCGCGGTTGAGAATTAGAGCTGCCAGATTTTCAATGGAAGCAAGCACAGTTCCCGAATGTTCTGTTACGAGAAGTAATCGAGACGCTAGAATTATGTATCCAGTGCAGATTTTAAGAAGACTAATGGGCTGAACAGCCGTTTTTAAAGAACTTGGCATACCATGTGTCCGTGTTGTAATTGATAACATTGATAATCTGGCAGCTCTAATACGTCAGCTGATAGGACCTAATTATCGTGGTCGGCCGCAACTGGCCCATTCTGCCGGCGAATTCAGTTTGTTCTGAGCACTGGTGAGGGGCACTGCATGTATCTTCTACAGCGAGGTGATCATTGAAGCGTTTTGTGTCGTCTGTACGGCAAGTCTGTTATAAGTTTGAATAAGTATGTATTATAAACCGATATTCAATACGTTCACTTGTTTCGTTGCTGGTTTTGTCTTTGGTTTCTTTATGTCGGTTTTATATAACGTAACTTATCATTATTATGCTTCACGACAAGGGATGTTAAAGGAAAGACTGAAGATTCTAGTGCAATGTTTGTTACAGTTTTTTTAAAATCTTGCACATGGCAGATTTATTATCGCTTAATCTCGTGACAAAAAATCGGATACAAAATAAAAAGACAAAGGCAGCAAGGACACAAGTGAAGTATTGAATACTAGTTAACTGAACATACTTATTCAAACTTATAACAGACTTGCCGTACAGACGACACAAAACGCTTCAATGATCACCTCGCTGTAGAAGATACACGCAGTGCCCCTCACCAGTGCTCAGAGCAAACTGAAGTCGCCGGCAGAATGGGCCAGTTGCGGCCGACCACGATAATTAGGTCCTATCAGCTGACGTATTAGAGCTGCCAGATTATCAATGTTATCAATTACAACACGGACACATGATATGCCAAGTTCTTTAAAAACGGCTGTTCAGCCCATTAGTCTTCTTAAAATCTGCACTGGATACATAATTCTAGCGTCTCGATTACTTCTCGTAACAGAACATTCGGGAACTGTGCCTACTTCCATTGGAAATCTGGCAGCTCTAATTCTCAAATGCGATCGGTAGCCGGCCGGTGAGCCGGCGCCTTCAGTCTGTTCCGAGCGCTGGTGACGGGCGCTGCGTGTATCTTCTACAGCGAGGTGATCATTGAAGCGCTTTGTGTCGTCTATACGGCAAGTCTGTTATAAGTTTGAATAAGTATGCATTGTAAACTGATATTCAATAAATACGTTCTGTTGTCTCGTTGCTGGCTTTGTCTTTGGTTTATTTATGTCGGTTTTAAATAACGTAACTTATCATTATTATATTTCACAAGGGATGTTAAAGAAAAGACTGAAGATTCTAGACAGAATAAAAAGACAAAGGCAGCAACGACACAAGTGAAAGTATTGAATACCAGTTCACTGAACATACTTATTCAAAATTATAACAGCGTTGCCGTACAGACGACACACAGCGCTACTACGATCACATCGCTGTAAAGATGCACGCACCGCCCTTCACCAGTGCTTAGAACAAACTGAAGTCGCCGGCCAGTTGCAACCGACCACGATAATTAGGTCCTATCAGCTGACGTATTAGAGCTGCCAGATTATCAATGTTATCAATTACAACACGGACACATGGTATGCCAAGTTCTTGAAAAACGGCTGTTCAGCCCATTAGTCTTCTTAAAATCTGCACTGGATACATAATTCTAGCGTTTCGATTACTTCTCGAAACAGAACATTCGGGAACTGTGCTTGCTTCCATTGGAAATCTGGCAGCTCTAATTCTCAACCGCGATCGGCAGCCGGCCGGTGAGCCGGCGCCTTCAGTCTGTTCCGAGCGCTGGTGAGGGGCGCTGCGTGTATCTTCTACAGCGAGGTGATCATTGAAGCGCTTTGTGTCGTCTGTACGGCTAGGCTGTTATAAGTTTGAATAAGTATGTTCAATGAACTGGTATTCAATACTTTCACTTGTGTCGTTGCTGCCTTTATCTTTTTATTCTGTATAGAATCTTCAGTCTTTTCTTTAACATCCCTTGTCGTGAAATATAATTATGATAAGTTACGTTATATTAAACCGACATAAATAAACCAAAAACAAAGGCAGCAACGAGACAACAGAACGTATTGAATATCAGTTTTCAATAAATACTTATTCAAACTTATAACAGACTCTCCGCATAGACGACACAAGGCGCTTCAATGATCACCTCGCTGTAGAAGATACACGCAGCGCCCCTCACCAGCGCTCGGAACAGACTGAAGGCGCCGGCTCACCGGCCAGCTGCCGATCGCGGTTGAGAATTAGAGCTGCCAGATTTCCAATGAAAGCAAGCACAGTTCCCGAATGTTCTGTTACGAGAAGTAATCGAGACGCTAGAATTATGTATCCAGTGCAGATTTTAAGAAGACTAATGGGCTGAACAGCCGTTTTTAAAGAACTTGGCATACCATGTGTCCATGTTGTAATTGATAACATTGATAATCTGGCAGCTCTAATACGTCAGCTGATAGGACCTAATTATCGTGGTCGGCCGCAACTGGCCGGCGACTTCAGTTTGTTCTAAGCACTGGTGAAGGGCGGTGCGTGCATCTTTACAGCGATGTGATCGTTGTAGCGCTGTGTGTCGTCTGTACGGCTTGTCGTGAAATAAAATAATAAGTTACGTTATATAAAAACGACATAAATAAACCAAAGACAAAGCCAGCAACGAGACAACAGAAGGTATTGAATATCAGTTTACAATACATAATTATTCAAACTTATAACAGACTTGCCGTATAGACGACACAAAGCGCTTCAATGATCACCTCGCTGTAGAAGATACACGCAGCGCCACTCACCAGCGCTCGGAACAGACTGAAGGCGCCGGCTCACCAGCCGGCTGCCGATCGCGGTTGAGAATTAGAGCTGCCAGATTACCAATGGAAGCAAGCACAGTTCCCGAATATTCTGTTACGAGAAGTAATCGAGACGCTTGAATTATGTATCCAGTGCAGATTTTAGGAAGACTGATGGGCTGAACAGCCGTTTTTAAAGAATTTCGCATACCATGTGTCCGTGTTGTAATTGATAACATTGATAATCTGGCAGCTCTAATACGTCAGCTGATAGGACCTAATTATCGTGGTCGGCCGCAACTGGCCCATTCTGCCGGCGAATTCAGTTTGTTCTGAGCACTGGTGAGGGGCACTGCATGTATCTTCTACAGCGAGGTGATCATTGAAGCGTTTTGTGTCGTCTGTACTGCAAGTCTGTTATAAGTTTGAATAAGTATGTATTGTAAACCGATATTCAACGTTCACTTGTTTCGTTGCTGGTTTTGTCTTTGATTTCTTTATGTCGGTTTTATATAACGTAACTTATCATTATTATGCTTCACGACAAGGGATGTTAAAGGAAAGACTGAAGATTCTAGTGCAATGTTTGTTACAATTTTTTCTAAAATCTTGCACATGGCAGATTTATTATCGCTTAATCTCGTGACAAAAAATCGGATACAAAATAAAAAGACAAAGGCAGCAAGGACACAAGTGAAGTATTGAATACTAGTTAACTGAACATACTTATTCAAATTAATAACAGACTTGCCGTACAGACGACACAAAACGCTTCAATGATCACCTCGCTGTAGAAGATACACGCAGTGCCCCTCACCAGTGCTCAGAACAAACTGAAGTCGCCGGCAGAATGGGCCAGTTGCGGCCGACCACGATAATTAGGTCCTATCAGCTGACGTATTAGAGCTGCCAGATTATCAATGTTATCAATTACAACACGGACACATGATATGCCAAGTTCTTTAAAAACGGCTGTTCAGCCCATTAGTCTTCTTAAAATCTGCACTGGATACATAATTCTAGCGTCTCGATTACTTCTCGTAACAGAACATTCGGGAACTGTGCTTGCTTCCATTGGAAATCTGGCAGCTCTAATTCTCAACCGCGATCGGCAGCCGGCCGGTGAGCCGGCGCCTTCAGTCTGTTCCGAGCGCTGATGAGGGGCGCTGCGCGTATCTTCTACAGCGAGGTGATCATTGAAGCGCTTTGTGTCGTCTATACGGCAAGTCTGTTATAAGTTTGAATATGTATGCATTGTAAACTGATATTCAATACGTTCTGTTGTCTCGTTGCTGGCTTTGTCTTTGGTTTATTTATGTCGGTTTTAAATAACGTAACTTATCATTATTATATTTCACAAGGGATGTTAAAGAAAAGACTGAAGATTCTAGACAGAATAAAAAGAAAAAGGCAGCAACGACACAAGTGAAAGTATTGAAAACCAGTTCACTGAACATACTTATTCAAAATTATAACAGCATTGCCGTACAGACGACACACAGCGCTACTACGATCACATCGCTGTAAAGATGCACGCACCGCCCTTCACCAGTGCTTAGAACAAACTGAAGTCGCCGGCCAGTTGCAACCGACCACGATAATTAGGTCCTATCAGCTGACGTATTAGAGCTGCCAGATTATCAATGTTATCAATTACAACACGGACACATGGTATGCCAAATTCTTTAAAAACGGCTGTTCAGCCCATTAGTCTTCCTAAAATCTGCACTGGATACATAATTCTAGCGTCTCGATTACTTCTCGTAACAGAACATTCGGGAACTGTGCTTGCTTCCATTGGAAATCTGGCAGCTCTAATTCTCAACCACGATCGGCAGCCGGCCGGTGAGCCGGCGCCTTCAGTCTGTTCCGAGCGCTGGTGAGGGGCGCTGCGTGTATCTTCTACAGCGAGGTGATCATTGAAGCGCTTTGTGTCGTCTGTACGGCAAGACTGTTATAATTTTGAATTAGTATGTATTGTAAACTGATATTGAATACGTTCACTTGTGTCGTTGCTGCCTTTGTCTTTTTATTCTGTATAGAATCTTCAGTCTTTTCTTTAACATCCCTTGTCGTGAAATAAAATAATGATAAGTTACGTTATATAAAACCGACATAAATAAACCAAAGACAAAGCCAGCAACGAGACAACAGAAGGTATTGAATAACAGTTTACAATACATAATTATTCAAACTTATAACAGACTTGCCGTATAGACGACACAAAGCGCTTCAATGATCACCTCGCTGTAGAAGATACACGCAGCGCCACTCACCAGCGCTCGGAACAGACTGAAGGCGCCGGCTCACCAGCCGGCTGCCGATCGCGGTTGAGAATTAGAGCTGCCAGATTACCAATGGAAGCAAGCACAGTTCCCGAATATTCTGTTACGAGAAGTAATCGAGATTCTTGAATTATGTATCCAGTGCAGATTTTAGGAAGACTGATGGGCTGAACAGCCGTTTTTAAAGAATTTGGCATACCATGTGTCCGTGTTGTAATTGATAACATTGATAATATGGCAGCTCTAATACGTCAGCTGATAGGACCTAATTATCGTGGTCGGCCGCAACTGGCCCATTCTGCCGGCGACTTCAGTTTGTTCTGAGCACTGGTGAGGGGCACAGCGTGTATCTTCTACAGCGAGGTGATCATTGAAGCGTTTTATGTCGTCTGTACGGCAAGTCTGTTATAAGTTTGAATAAGTATTTTCAGTAAACTAGTATTCAATACTTCACTTGTGTCCTTGCTGCCTTTGTCTTTTTATTTTGTATCTGATTTTTTGTCACGACATTTAGCGATAATAAATCTGCCATGTGCAAGATTTTAAAAACAATTGTAACAATCATTGCACTAGAATCTTCAGTCTTTCCTTTAACATCCCTTTTCGTGAAATATAATAATGATAAGTTACGTTATATAAAACTGACATAAATAAACCAAAGACAAAGTCAGCAACGAGACAAGTGAACGTATTCAATATCAGTTTACAATACATACTAATTCAAAATTATAACAGACTTGCCGTACAGACGACACAAATCGCTGCAATGATCACCTCGCTGTAGAAGAGACACGCAGCGCCCCTCACCAGAACAGACTGAAGGCGTCGGCTGACCGGCCGGCTGCCGATCACGGTTGAGAATTAGAGCTGCCAGATTTCCAATGGAAGCAAGCACAGTTCCCGAATGTTCTGTTACGAGAAGTAATCGAGACGCTAAAATTATATATCCAGTGCAGATTTTAAGAAGACTGATGGGCTGAACAGCCGTTTTTAAAGAATTTGGCATACCATGTGTCAATATTGTAATTGACAACATTGATAATCTGGCAGCTCTAATACGTATTGTAAACTGATATTCAATACGTTCTGTTGTCTCGTTGCTGGCTTTGTCTTTGGTTTATTTATGTCGGTTTTATATAACGTAACTAATCATTATTATATTTCACGACAAGGATGTTAAAGAAAAGAATGAAGATTCTAGACAGAATAAAAAGACAAAGGCAGCAACGACACAAGTGAAAGTATTGAATACCAGTTCACTGAACATACTTATTCAAAATTATAACAGCCTTGCCGTACAGACACAGCGCTACAACGATCTTATCGCTGTAGAAGATGCACGCATCGCCCTTCACCAGTGCTTAGAACAAACTGAAGTCGCCGGCAGAATGGGCCAGTTGCGGCCGACCACGATAATTAGGTCCTATCAGCTGACGTATTAGAGCTGCCAGATAATCAATGTTATCAATTACAACACGGACACATGGTATGCCAAATTCTTTAAAAACGGCTGTTCAGCCCATCAGTCTTCCTAAAATCTGCATTGGATACATAATTCTAGCGTCTCGATTACTTCTCGTAACAGAACATTCGGGAACTGTGCTTGCTTCCATTGGAAATCTGGCAGCTCTATTTCTCAACCGCGATCGGAGGCCGGCCGGTGAGCCGGCGCCTTCAGTCTGTTCCGAGCGCTGGTGAGGGGCGCTGCGTGTATCTTCTACAGCGAGGTGATCATTGAAGCGCTTTGTGTCGTCTGTACGGCTAGGCTGTTATAAGTTTGAATAAGTATGTTCAATGAACTGGTATTCAATACTTTCACTTGTGTCGTTGCTGCCTTTGTCTTTTTATTCTGTATAGAATCTTCAGTCTTTTCTTTAACATCCCTTGTCGTGAAATATAATTATGATAAGTTACGTTATATTAAACCGACATAAATAAACCAAAAACAAAGCCAGCAACGAGACAACAGAACGTATTGAATATCAGTTTTCAATACATACTTATTCAAACTTATAACAGACTCTACGCATAGACGACACAAGGCGCTTCAATGATCACCTCGCTGTAGAAGATACACGCAGCGCCCCTCACCAGCGCTCGGAACAGACTGAAGGCGCCGGCTCACCGGCCAGCTGCCGATCGCGGTTGAGAATTAGAGCTGCCAGATTTCCCATGAAAGCAAGCACAGTTCCCGAATGTTCTGTTACGAGAAGTAATCGAGACGCTAGAATTATGTATCCAGTGCAGATTTTAAGAAGACTAATGGACTGAACAGCCGTTTTTAAAGAACTTGGCATACCATGTGTCCGTGTTGTAATTGATAACATTGATAATCTGGCAGCTCTAATACGTCAGCTGATAGGACCTAATTATCGTGGTCGGCCGCAACTGGCCGGCGACTTCAGTTTGTTCTAAGCACTGGTGAAGGGCGGTGCGTGCATCTTTACAGCGATGTGATCGTTGTAGCGCTGTGTGTCGTCTTTTCGGCAAGGCTGTTATAATTCTGAATAAGTATGTTCAGTGAACTAGTATTCAATACTTTCACTTGTGTCGTTGCTGCCTTTGTCTTTTTATTCTGTTTAGAAGCTTCAGTCTTTTCTTTAACATCCCTTGACGTGAAATAGAATAATGATAAGTTACGTTATATAAAACCGATATAAATAAACCAAAAACAAAGCCAGGAACGAGACAACAGAACGTATTGAATATCAGTTTTCAATACATACTTATTCAAACTTATAACAGACTTGCTGTATAGACGACGCAAAGCGCTTCAATGATCACCTCGCTGTAGAAGATACACGCAGCGCCCCTCACCACCGCTCGGAACAGACTGAAGGCGCCGGCTCACCGGCCGGCTGCCGATCGCGGTTGAGAATTAGAGCTGCCAGATTTTCAATGGAAGCAAGCACAGTTCCCGAATGTTCTGTTACGAGAAGTAATCGAGACGCTAGAATTATGTATCCAGTGCAGATTTTAAGAAGACTAATGGGCTGAACAGCCGTTTTTAAAGAACTTGGCATACCATGTGTCCGTGTTGTAATTGATAACATTGATAATCTGGCAGCTCTAATACGTCAGCTGATAGGACCTAATTATCGTGTTCGGCCGCAACTGGCCCATTCTGCCGGCGAATTCAGTTTGTTCTGAGCACTGGTGAGGGGCACTGCATGTATCTTCTACAGCGAGGTGATCATTGAAGCGTTTTGTGTCGTCTGTACGGCAAGTCTGTTATAAGTTTGAATAAGTATGTATTATAAACCGATATTCAATACGTTCACTTGTTTCGTTGCTGGTTTTGTCTTTGGTTTCTTTATGTCGGTTTTATATAACGTAACTTATCATTATTATGCTTCACGACAAGGGATGTTAAAGGAAAGACTGAAGATTCTAGTGCAATGTTTGTTACAGTTTTTTTAAAATCTTGCACATGGCAGATTTATTATCGCTTAATCTCGTGACAAAAAATCGGATACAAAATAAAAAGACAAAGGCAGCAAGGACACAAGTGAAGTATTGAATACTAGTTAACTGAACATACTTATTCAAACTTATAACAGACTTGCCGTACAGACGACACAAAACGCTTCAATGATCACCTCGCTGTAGAAGATACACGCAGTGCCCCTCACCAGTGCTCAGAGCAAACTGAAGTCGCCGGCAGAATGGGCCAGTTGCGGCCGACCACGATAATTAGGTCCTATCAGCTGACGTATTAGAGCTGCCAGATTATCAATGTTATCAATTACAACACGGACACATGATATGCCAAGTTCTTTAAAAACGGCTGTTCAGCCCATTAGTCTTCTTAAAATCTGCACTGGATACATAATTCTAGCGTCTCGATTACTTCTCGTAACAGAACATTCGGGAACTGTGCCTACTTCCATTGGAAATCTGGCAGCTCTAATTCTCAAATGCGATCGGTAGCCGGCCGGTGAGCCGGCGCCTTCAGTCTGTTCCGAGCGCTGGTGACGGGCGCTGCGTGTATCTTCTACAGCGAGGTGATCATTGAAGCGCTTTGTGTCGTCTATACGGCAAGTCTGTTATAAGTTTGAATAAGTATGCATTGTAAACTGATATTCAATAAATACGTTCTGTTGTCTCGTTGCTGGCTTTGTCTTTGGTTTATTTATGTCGGTTTTAAATAACGTAACTTATCATTATTATATTTCACAAGGGATGTTAAAGAAAAGACTGAAGATTCTAGACAGAATAAAAAGACAAAGGCAGCAACGACACAAGTGAAAGTATTGAATACCAGTTCACTGAACATACTTATTCAAAATTATAACAGCGTTGCCGTACAGACGACACACAGCGCTACTACGATCACATCGCTGTAAAGATGCACGCACCGCCCTTCACCAGTGCTTAGAACAAACTGAAGTCGCCGGCCAGTTGCAACCGACCACGATAATTAGGTCCTATCAGCTGACGTATTAGAGCTGCCAGATTATCAATGTTATCAATTACAACACGGACACATGGTATGCCAAGTTCTTGAAAAACGGCTGTTCAGCCCATTAGTCTTCTTAAAATCTGCACTGGATACATAATTCTAGCGTTTCGATTACTTCTCGAAACAGAACATTCGGGAACTGTGCTTGCTTCCATTGGAAATCTGGCAGCTCTAATTCTCAACCGCGATCGGCAGCCGGCCGGTGAGCCGGCGCCTTCAGTCTGTTCCGAGCGCTGGTGAGGGGCGCTGCGTGTATCTTCTACAGCGAGGTGATCATTGAAGCGCTTTGTGTCGTCTGTACGGCTAGGCTGTTATAAGTTTGAATAAGTATGTTCAATGAACTGGTATTCAATACTTTCACTTGTGTCGTTGCTGCCTTTATCTTTTTATTCTGTATAGAATCTTCAGTCTTTTCTTTAACATCCCTTGTCGTGAAATATAATTATGATAAGTTACGTTATATTAAACCGACATAAATAAACCAAAAACAAAGGCAGCAACGAGACAACAGAACGTATTGAATATCAGTTTTCAATAAATACTTATTCAAACTTATAACAGACTCTCCGCATAGACGACACAAGGCGCTTCAATGATCACCTCGCTGTAGAAGATACACGCAGCGCCCCTCACCAGCGCTCGGAACAGACTGAAGGCGCCGGCTCACCGGCCAGCTGCCGATCGCGGTTGAGAATTAGAGCTGCCAGATTTCCAATGAAAGCAAGCACAGTTCCCGAATGTTCTGTTACGAGAAGTAATCGAGACGCTAGAATTATGTATCCAGTGCAGATTTTAAGAAGACTAATGGGCTGAACAGCCGTTTTTAAAGAACTTGGCATACCATGTGTCCATGTTGTAATTGATAACATTGATAATCTGGCAGCTCTAATACGTCAGCTGATAGGACCTAATTATCGTGGTCGGCCGCAACTGGCCGGCGACTTCAGTTTGTTCTAAGCACTGGTGAAGGGCGGTGCGTGCATCTTTACAGCGATGTGATCGTTGTAGCGCTGTGTGTCGTCTGTACGGCTTGTCGTGAAATAAAATAATAAGTTACGTTATATAAAAACGACATAAATAAACCAAAGACAAAGCCAGCAACGAGACAACAGAAGGTATTGAATATCAGTTTACAATACATAATTATTCAAACTTATAACAGACTTGCCGTATAGACGACACAAAGCGCTTCAATGATCACCTCGCTGTAGAAGATACACGCAGCGCCACTCACCAGCGCTCGGAACAGACTGAAGGCGCCGGCTCACCAGCCGGCTGCCGATCGCGGTTGAGAATTAGAGCTGCCAGATTACCAATGGAAGCAAGCACAGTTCCCGAATATTCTGTTACGAGAAGTAATCGAGACGCTTGAATTATGTATCCAGTGCAGATTTTAGGAAGACTGATGGGCTGAACAGCCGTTTTTAAAGAATTTGGCATACCATGTGTCCGTGTTGTAATTGATAACATTGATAATCTGGCAGCTCTAATACGTCAGCTGATAGGACCTAATTATCGTGGTCGGCCGCAACTGGCCCATTCTGCCGGCGAATTCAGTTTGTTCTGAGCACTGGTGAGGGGCACTGCATGTATCTTCTACAGCGAGGTGATCATTGAAGCGTTTTGTGTCGTCTGTACTGCAAGTCTGTTATAAGTTTGAATAAGTATGTATTGTAAACCGATATTCAACGTTCACTTGTTTCGTTGCTGGTTTTGTCTTTGATTTCTTTATGTCGGTTTTATATAACGTAACTTATCATTATTATGCTTCACGACAAGGGATGTTAAAGGAAAGACTGAAGATTCTAGTGCAATGTTTGTTACAATTTTTTCTAAAATCTTGCACATGGCAGATTTATTATCGCTTAATCTCGTGACAAAAAATCGGATACAAAATAAAAAGACAAAGGCAGCAAGGACACAAGTGAAGTATTGAATACTAGTTAACTGAACATACTTATTCAAACTAATAACAGACTTGCCGTACAGACGACACAAAACGCTTCAATGATCACCTCGCTGTAGAAGATACACGCAGTGCCTCTCACCAGTGCTCAGAACAAACTGAAGTCGCCGGCAGAATGGGCCAGTTGCGGCCGACCACGATAATTAGGTCCTATCAGCTGACGTATTAGAGCTGCCAGATTATCAATGTTATCAATTACAACACGGACACATGATATGCCAAGTTCTTTAAAAACGGCTGTTCAGCCCATTAGTCTTCTTAAAATCTGCACTGGATACATAATTCTAGCGTCTCGATTACTTCTCGTAACAGAACATTCGGGAACTGTGCTTGCTTCCATTGGAAATCTGGCAGCTCTAATTCTCAACCGCGATCGGCAGCCGGCCGGTGAGCCGGCGCCTTCAGTCTGTTCCGAGCGCTGGTGAGGGGCGCTGCGCGTATCTTCTACAGCGAGGTGATCATTGAAGCGCTTTGTGTCGTCTATACGGCAAGTCTGTTATAAGTTTGAATATGTATGCATTGTAAACTGATATTAAATACGTTCTGTTGTCTCGTTGCTGGCTTTGTCTTTGGTTTATTTATGTCGGTTTTAAATAACGTAACTTATCATTATTATATTTCACAAGGGATGTTAAAGAAAAGACTGAAGATTCTAGACAGAATAAAAAGAAAAAGGCAGCAACGACACAAGTGAAAGTATTGAAAACCAGTTCACTGAACATACTTATTCAAAATTATAACAGCATTGCCGTACAGACGACACACAGCGCTACTACGATCACATCGCTGTAAAGATGCACGCACCGCCCTTCACCAGTGCTTAGAACAAACTGAAGGCGCCGGCCAGTTGCGGCCAACCACTGAATACGTTCACTTGTGTCGTTGCTGCCTTTGTCTTTTTATTCTGTCTATAATCTTCAGTCTTTTCTTTAACATCCCTTGTCGTGAAATAAAATAATGATAAGTTACGTTATATAAAACCGACATAAATAAACCAAAGACAAAGCCAGCAACGAGACAACAGAAGGTATTGAATATCAGTTTACAATACATAATTATTCAAACTTATAACAGACTTGCCGTATAGACGACACAAAGCGCTTCAATGATCACCTCGCTGTAGAAGATACACGCAGCGCCACTCACCAGCGCTCGGACCAGACTGAAGGCGCCGGCTCACCAGCCGGCTGCCGATCGCGGTTGAGAATTAGAGCTGCCAGATTACCAATGGAAGCAAGCACAGTTCCCGAATATTCTGTTACGAGAAGTAATCGAGACGCTTGAATTATGTATCCAGTGCAGATTTTAGGAAGACTGATGGGCTGAACAGCCGTTTTTAAAGAATTTCGCATACCATGTGTCCGTGTTGTAATTGATAACATTGATAATCTGGCAGCTCTAATACGTCAGCTGATAGGACCTAATTATCGTGGTCGGCCGCAACTGGCCCATTCTGCCGGCGACTTCAGTTTGTTCTGAGCACTGGTGAGGGGCACAGCGTGTATCTTCTACAGCGAGGTGATCATTGAAGCGTTTTGTGTCGTCTGTACTGCAAGTCTGTTATAAGTTTGAATAAGTATGTATTGTAAACCGATATTCAACGTTCACTTGTTTCGTTGCTGGTTTTGTCTTTGATTTCTTTATGTCGGTTTTATATAACGTAACTTATCATTATTATGCTTCACGACAAGGGATGTTAAAGGAAAGACTGAAGATTCTAGTGCAATGTTTGTTACAATTTTTTCTAAAATCTTGCACATGGCAGATTTATTATCGCTTAATCTCGTGACAAAAAATCGGATACAAAATAAAAAGACAAAGGCAGCAAGGACACAAGTGAAGTATTGAATACTAGTTAACTGAACATACTTATTCAAACTAATAACAGACTTGCCGTACAGACGACACAAAACGCTTCAATGATCACCTCGCTGTAGAAGATACACGCAGTGCCCCTCACCAGTGCTCAGAACAAACTGAAGTCGCCGGCAGAATGGGCCAGTTGCGGCCGACCACGATAATTAGGTCCTATCAGCTGACGTATTAGAGCTGCCAGATTATCAATGTTATCAATTACAACACGGACACATGATATGCCAAGTTCTTTAAAAACGGCTGTTCAGCCCATTAGTCTTCTTAAAATCTGCACTGGATACATAATTCTAGCGTCTCGATTACTTCTCGTAACAGAACATTCGGGAACTGTGCTTGCTTCCATTGGAAATCTGGCAGCTCTAATTCTCAACCGCGATCGGCAGCCGGCCGGTGAGCCGGCGCCTTCAGTCTGTTCCGAGCGCTGGTGAGGGGCGCTGCGCGTATCTTCTACAGCGAGGTGATCATTGAAGCGCTTTGTGTCGTCTATACGGCAAGTCTGTTATAAGTTTGAATATGTATGCATTGTAAACTGATATTAAATACGTTCTGTTGTCTCGTTGCTGGCTTTGTCTTTGGTTTATTTATGTCGGTTTTAAATAACGTAACTTATCATTATTATATTTCACAAGGGATGTTAAAGAAAAGACTGAAGATTCTAGACAGAATAAAAAGAAAAAGGCAGCAACGACACAAGTGAAAGTATTGAAAACCAGTTCACTGAACATACTTATTCAAAATTATAACAGCATTGCCGTACAGACGACACACAGCGCTACTACGATCACATCGCTGTAAAGATGCACGCACCGCCCTTCACCAGTGCTTAGAACAAACTGAAGTCGCCGGCCAGTTGCAACCGACCACGATAATTAGGTCCTATCAGCTGACGTATTAGAGCTGCCAGATTATCAATGTTATCAATTTCAACACGGACACATGGTAGGGTAAGTGGCTCCTATCACGCACAACTAGTAGGAAAACTGCTTTTGAGACTTACTGAAACCTGTTTTGCTGACAAAATGGTCACAAGCAGTTTTCATAAGCATTTGTTTTCTTGATTTGACTTTTACGTTCCAGCGGTCCTTCATTATTTATGACATATAAGGCAAAACATCCACCAACGTCCGACGTGCGCTAATAGAGCACCGGTGCTCTTATGACGCACATTCAGCTGCCTCAAATGCGCACAAGAACAATTCCAACAGGTTTTAGGTTTAATAAACATGTCGAGGTATTGATCAAATCACTTTATTTTAAAGTTGAACACCATGAGCACATCATGAACTTTGAACTCGACACATCATGAAACACACCATGAACATGTACGCATCATGAACACATCATGAACTCGAAACCTTTTCATTGACTCAGTATCTACTGTCGGCAGAGGTCACAAGTGAAACTTGTCTGTTTTGTTTCAGCGTCAGTGCATGGCACGCATGCCCAGCCAGTGCACACTTGACATTGTATCCACTCTTCACACGATCGTGAGAACTTCATGCAGCAGTATATGCATGTCGTCTCACTTCCTGATGACTGGTCTTCATTGGGCTTTAGGTACCTGTTTTATTTTCACGTGTCCATGTTTGGCTGTTTTCTTTGTTTTTTCCTTGTTACCGTCGGACTCAAACAATGCCCTCTTTACCAGCACAGCATCTCTATTAACTGCCCTTCGCTTACCTTTGCTCTGCACGCGAGGGGTTGGCATCACGTCATGCAGACTTCTATCTAGTTCTTCGTCGTCCCGCATGGATACGGAGTCAGCACGAGATGTTCCATCGGCCGAGCTCCCGGGCCCGGCGTCACCAGCCGAGCGCCCGGGCCTGGCGTCACTTGCCGAGCGCCCGGGCCCGGCGTCACCTGCCGAGCTCCCGGGCCCGGCGTCACCAGCCGAGCGCCCGGGCCTGGCGTCACTTGCCGAGCGCCCGAGCCCGGCGTCACCTGCCGAGCTCCCGGGCCCGGCGTCACCAGCCGAGCGCCCGGGCCTGGCGTCACTTGCCGAGCGCCCGGGTCCGGCGTCACCAGTCGAGCGCCCGGGCCCGGCGTCACCTGCCGAGCTCCCGGGCCCGGCGTCACCAGCCGAGCGCCCGGGTCCGGCGTCACCAGCCGAGCGCCCGGGCCCGGCGTCACCTGCCGAGCTCCCGGGCCCCGCGTCACCAGTCGAGCGCCCGGGCCCGGCGTCACATGCCGAGCGCCCGGGCCCGGCGTCACCTGCCGAGCTCCCGGGCCCGGCGTCACCAGCCGAGCGCCCGGGCCCGGCGTCACCTGCCGAGCTCCCGGGCCCGGCGTCACCAGCCGAGCGCCCGGGTCCGGCGTCACCAGCCGAGCGCGCGGGCCCGGCGTCCAGCTCCACCGCCGTTTTGCCAGCTCCACCGCCGGGAGTGGAGCTCAATGCCGCATTCTACACTGTGCCAATGCCTAACATGTCAATTCATCGTGATATAAGCTGCTCCTTGTAAGAAAGAAGGCTAGATAATCATCAGATGTACTGTGCGCATTTGCGGCACTGAAAGTGTGCGTCATTGCAGAACCAGTTGCCCTAAACACGCACACCTGACATTCAGCCCCCTCCCGTCAGCACTGACGCATTCTGGGTAAAGCATGCATGCCTAAACTGAGCCCCGTTTCATTGCCATCCGGTCAGTGCCCATCGATCTTTCCGGCCTATTCAGGTTTACGCGAGAAGTGCATGCGTCTTAAAACATGCATTATTGCTTCAGGCACTTTTTTGCTGAAGAAACATTGCACCTCAATCACAATATCCGCCATAACTACTCACCTTTTGAGCCGACAACACCCCACCGCCGTCCACCG
Source organism: Amphibalanus amphitrite (assembly GCF_019059575.1). NCBI lineage: Eukaryota > Metazoa > Arthropoda > Thecostraca > Balanomorpha > Balanidae > Amphibalanus > Amphibalanus amphitrite. The sequence continues at coordinate 159,513 of NW_024882885.1, forward strand.
CCGTCCACACGCAGCACAAATGTCGCTGGAAGTGATTGACAGCTGATTTTTTCGTTCCTGGCTTCTGCTGAAGGAACTACATTAAAAAAAGTTCTTGGTGTGCGCTTTTAGGAAGTGTGCGTCATAGGAGCCACTTACCCTATGCCAAATTCTTTAAAAACGGCTGTTCAGCCCATCAGTCTTCCTAAAATCTGCACTGGATACATAATTCTAGCGTCTCGATTACTTCTCGTAACAGAACATTCGGGAACTGTGCTTGCTTCCATTGGAAATCTGGCAGCTCTAATTCTCAACCGCGATCGGCAGTCGGCCGGTGAGCCGGCGCTCTCAGTCTGTTCCGAGCGCTGGTGAGGGGCGCTGAGTGTATCTTCTACAGCGAGGTGATCATTGAAGCGCTTTGTGTCGTCTATACGGCAAGTCTGTTATAAGTTTGAATAAGTATGCATTGTAAACTGATATTCAATAAATACGTTCTGTTGTCTCGTTGCTGGCTTTGTCTTTGGTTTATTTATGTCGGTTTTAAATAACGTAACTTATCATTATTATATTTCACAAGGGATGTTAAAGAAAAGACTGAAGATTCTAGACAGAATAAAAAGACAAAGGCAGCAACGACACAAGTGAAAGTATTGAATACCAGTTCACTGAACATACTTATTCAAAATTATAACAGCGTTGCCGTACAGACGACACACAGCGCTACTACGATCACATCGCTGTAAAGATGCACGCACCGCCCTTCACCAGTGCTTAGAACAAACTGAAGTCGCCGGCCAGTTGCAACCGACCACGATAATTAGGTCCTATCAGCTGACGCATTAGAGCTGCCAGATTATCAATGTTATCAATTACAACACGGACACATGGTATGCCAAGTTCTTGAAAAACGGCTGTTCAGCCCATTAGTCTTCTTAAAATCTGCACTGGATACATAATTCTAGCGTCTCGATTACTTCTCGTAACAGAACATTCGGGAACTGTGCTTGCTTCCATTGAAAATCTGGCAGCTCTAATTCTCAACCGCGATCGGCAGCCGGCCGGTGAGCCGGCGCCTTCAGTCTGTTCCGAGCGCTGGTGAGGGGCGCTGCGTGTATCTTCTACAGCGAGGTGATCATTGAAGCGCTTTATGTCGTCTGTACGGCTAGGCTGTTATAAGTTTGAATAAGTATGTTCAATGAACTGGTATTCAATACTTTCACTTGTGTCGTTGCTGCCTTTGTCTTTTTATTCTGTATAGAATCTTCAGTCTTTTCTTTAACATCCCTTGTCCTGAAATATAATTATGATAAGTTACGTTATATTAAACCGACATAAATAAACCAAAAACAAAGGCAGCAACGAGACAACAGAACGTATTGAATATCAGTTTTCAATACATACTTATTCAAACTTATAACAGACTCTCCGCATAGACGACACAAGGCGCTTCAATGATCACCTCGCTGTAGAAGATACACGCAGCGCCCCTCACCAGCGCTCGGAACAGACTGAAGGCGCCGGCTCACCGGCCAGCTGCCGATCGCGGTTGAGAATTAGAGCTGCCAGATTTCCAATGAAAGCAAGCACAGTTCCCGAATGTTCTGTTACGAGAAGTAATCGAGACGCTAGAATTATGTATCCAGTGCAGATTTTAACAAGACTAATGGGCTGAACAGCCGTTTTTAAAGAACTTGGCATACCATGTGTCCATGTTGTAATTGATAACATTGATAATCTGGCAGCTCTAATACGTCAGCTGATAGGACCTAATTATCGTGGTCGGCCGCAACTGGCCGGCGACTTCAGTTTGTTCTAAGCACTGGTGAAGGGCGGTGCGTGCATCTTTACAGCGATGTGATCGTTTTAGCGCTGTGTGTCGTCTGTACGGCTTGTCGTGAAATAAAATAATGATAAGTTACGTTATATAAAACCGACATAAATAAACCAAAGACAAAGCCAGCAACGAGACAACAGAAGGTATTGAATATCAGTTTACAATACATAATTATTCAAACTTATAACAGACTTGCCGTATAGACGACACAAAGCGCTTCAATGATCACCTCGCTGTAGAAGATACACGCAGCGCCACTCACCAGCGCTCGGAACAGACTGAAGGCGCCGGCTCACCAGCCGGCTGCCGATCGCGGTTGAGAATTAGAGCTGCCAGATTACCAATGGAAGCAAGCACAGTTCCCGAATATTCTGTTACGAGAAGTAATCTAGACGCTTGAATTATGTATCCAGTGCAGATTTTAGGAAGACTGATGGGCTGAACAGCCGTTTTTAAAGAATTTGGCATACCATGTGTCCGTGTTGTAATTGATAACATTGATAATCTGGCAGCTCTAATACGTCAGCTGATAGGACCTAATTATCGTGGTCGGCCGCAACTGGCCGGCGACTTCAGTTTGTTCTAAGCACTGGTGAAGGGCGGTGCGTGCATCTTTACAGCGATGTGATCGTTTTAGCGCTGTGTGTCGTCTGTACGGCTTGTCGTGAAATAAAATAATGATAAGTTACGTTATATAAAACCGACATAAATAAACCAAAGACAAAGCCAGCAACGAGACAACAGAAGGTATTGAATATCAGTTTACAATACATAATTATTCAAACTTATAACAGACTTGCCGTATAGACGACACAAAGCGCTTCAATGATCACCTCGCTGTAGAAGATACACGCAGCGCCACTCACCAGCGCTCGGAACAGACTGAAGGCGCCGGCTCACCAGCCGGCTGCCGATCGCGGTTGAGAATTAGAGCTGCCAGATTACCAATGGAAGCAAGCACAGTTCCCGAATATTCTGTTACGAGAAGTAATCTAGACGCTTGAATTATGTATCCAGTGCAGATTTTAGGAAGACTGATGGGCTGAACAGCCGTTTTTAAAGAATTTGGCATACCATGTGTCCGTGTTGTAATTGATAACATTGATAATCTGGCAGCTCTAATACGTCAGCTGATAGGACCTAATTATCGTGGTCGGCCGCAACTGGCCCATTCTGCCGGCGAATTCAGTTTGTTCTGAGCACTGGTGAGGGGCACTGCATGTATCTTCTACAGCGAGGTGATCATTGAAGCGTTTTGTGTCGTCTGTACTGCAAGTCTGTTATAAGTTTGAATAAGTATGTATTGTAAACCGATATTCAACGTTCACTTGTTTCGTTGCTGGTTTTGTCTTTGATTTCTTTATGTCGGTTTTATATAACGTAACTTATCATTATTATGCTTCACGACAAGGGATGTTAAAGGAAAGACTGAAGATTCTAGTGCAATGTTTGTTACAATTTTTTCTAAAATCTTGCACATGGCAGATTTATTATCGCTTAATCTCGTGACAAAAAATCGGATACAAAATAAAAAGACAAAGGCAGCAAGGACACAAGTGAAGTATTGAATACTAGTTAACTGAACATACTTATTCAAACTAATAACAGACTTGCCGTACAGACGACACAAAACGCTTCAATGATCACCTCGCTGTAGAAGATACACGCAGTGCCCCTCACCAGTGCTCAGAACAAACTGAAGTCGCCGGCAGAATGGGCCAGTTGCGGCCGACCACGATAATTAGGTCCTATCAGCTGACGTATTAGAGCTGCCAGATTATCAATGTTATCAATTACAACACGGACACATGATATGCCAAGTTCTTTAAAAACGGCTGTTCAGCCCATTAGTCTTCTTAAAATCTGCACTGGATACATAATTCTAGCGTCTCGATTACTTCTCGTAACAGAACATTCGGGAACTGTGCTTGCTTCCATTGGAAATCTGGCAGCTCTAATTCTCAACCGCGATCGGCAGCCGGCCGGTGAGCCGGCGCCTTCAGTCTGTTCCGAGCGCTGGTGAGGGGCGCTGCGCGTATCTTCTACAGCGAGGTGATCATTGAAGCGCTTTGTGTCGTCTATACGGCAAGTCTGTTATAAGTTTGAATATGTATGCATTGTAAACTGATATTCAATACGTTCTGTTGTCTCGTTGCTGGCTTTGTCTTTGGTTTATTTATGTCGGTTTTAAATAACGTAACTTATCATTATTATATTTCACAAGGGATGTTAAAGAAAAGACTGAAGATTCTAGACAGAATAAAAAGAAAAAGGCAGCAACGACACAAGTGAAAGTATTGAAAACCAGTTCACTGAACATACTTATTCAAAATTATAACAGCATTGCCGTACAGACGACACACAGCGCTACTACGATCACATCGCTGTAAAGATGCACGCACCGCCCTTCACCAGTGCTTAGAACAAACTGAAGTCGCCGGCCAGTTGCAACCGACCACGATAATTAGGTCCTATCAGCTGACGTATTAGAGCTGCCAGATTATCAATGTTATCAATTACAACACGGACACATGGTATGCCAATTCTTTAAAAACGGCTGTTCAGCCCATTAGTCTTCCTAAAATCTGCACTGGATACATAATTCTAGCGTCTCGATTACTTCTCGTAACAGAACATTCGGGAACTGTGCTTGCTTCCATTGGAAATCTGGCAGCTCTAATTCTCAACCACGATCGGCAGCCGGCCGGTGAGCCGGCGCCTTCAGTCTGTTCCGAGCGCTGGTGAGGGGCGCTGCGTGTATCTTCTACAGCGAGGTGATCATTGAAGCGCTTTGTGTCGTCTGTACGGCAAGACTGTTATAATTTTGAATTAGTATGTATTGTAAACTGATATTGAATACGTTCACTTGTGTCGTTGCTGCCTTTGTCTTTTTATTCTGTCTATAATCTTCAGTCTTTTCTTTAACATCCCTTGTCGTGAAATAAAATAATGATAAGTTACGTTATATAAAACCGACATAAATAAACCAAAGACAAAGCCAGCAACGAGACAACAGAAGGTATTGAATAACAGTTTACAATACATAATTATTCAAACTTATAACAGACTTGCAGTATAGACGACACAAAGCGCTTCAATGATCACCTCGCTGTAGAAGATACACGCAGCGCCACTCACCAGCGCTCGGAACAGACTGAAGGCGCCGGCTCACCAGCCGGCTGCCGATCGCGATTGAGAATTAGAGCTGCCAGATTACCAATGGAAGCAAGCACAGTTCCCGAATATTCTGTTACGAGAAGTAATCGAGACGCTTGAATTATGTATCCAGTGCAGATTTTAGGAAGACTGATGGGCTGAACAGCCGTTTTTAAAGAATTTGGCATACCATGTGTCCGTGTTGTAATTGATAACATTGATAATATGGCAGCTCTAATACGTCAGCTGATAGGACCTAATTATCGTGGTCGGCCGCAACTGGCCCATTCTGCCGGCGACTTCAGTTTGTTCTGAGCACTGGTGAGGGGCACAGCGTGTATCTTCTACAGCGAGGTGATCATTGAAGCGTTTTGTGTCGTCTGTACGGCAAGTCTGTTATAAGTTTGAATAAGTATTTTCAGTAAACTAGTATTCAATACTTCACTTGTGTCCTTGCTGCCTTTGTCTTTTTATTTTGTATCTGATTTTTTGTCACGACATTTAGCGATAATAAATCTGCCATGTGCAAGATTTTAAAAACAATTGTAACAATCATTGCACTAGAATCTTCAGTCTTTCCTTTAACATCCCTTTTCGTGAAATATAATAATGATAAGTTACGTTATATAAAACTGACATAAATAAACCAAAGACAAAGTCAGCAACGAGACAAGTGAACGTATTCAATATCAGTTTACAATACATACTAATTCAAAATTATAACAGACTTGCCGTACAGACGACACAAATCGCTGCAATGATCACCTCGCTGTAGAAGAGACACGCAGCGCCCCTCACCAGAACAGACTGAAGGCGTCGGCTGACCGGCCGGCTGCCGATCACGGTTGAGAATTAGAGCTGCCAGATTTCCAATGGAAGCAAGCACAGTTCCCGAATGTTCTGTTACGAGAAGTAATCGAGACGCTAAAATTATATATCCAGTGCAGATTTTAAGAAGACTGATGGGCTGAACAGCCGTTTTTAAAGAATTTGGCATACCATGTGTCAATATTGTAATTGACAACATTGATTATCTGGCAGCTCTAATACGTAATGTAAACTGATATTCAATACGTTCTGTTGTCTCGTTGCTGGCTTTGTCTTTGGTTTATTTATGTCGGTTTTATATAACGTAACTAATCATTATTATATTTCACGACAAGGATGTTAAAGAAAAGAATGAAGATTCTAGACAGAATAAAAAGACAAAGGCAGCAACGACACAAGTGAAAGTATTGAATACCAGTTCACTGAACATACTTATTCAAAATTATAACAGCCTTGCCGTACAGACACAGCGCTACAACGATCTTATCGCTGTAGAAGATGCACGCATCGCCCTTCACCAGTGCTTAGAACAAACTGAAGTCGCCGGCAGAATGGGCCAGTTGCGGCCGACCACGATAATTAGGTCCTATCAGCTGACGTATTAGAGCTGCCAGATAATCAATGTTATCAATTACAACACGGACACATGGTATGCCAAATTCTTTAAAAACGGCTGTTCAGCCCATCAGTCTTCCTAAAATCTGCATTGGATACATAATTCTAGCGTCTCGATTACTTCTCGTAACAGAACATTCGGGAACTGTGCTTGCTTCCATTGGAAATCTGGCAGCTCTATTTCTCAACCGCGATCGGAGGCCGGCCGGTGAGCCGGCGCCTTCAGTCTGTTCCGAGCGCTGGTGAGGGGCGCTGCGTGTATCTTCTACAGCGAGGTGATCATTGAAGCGCTTTGTGTCGTCTGTACGGCTAGGCTGTTATAAGTTTGAATAAGTATGTTCAATGAACTGGTATTCAATACTTTCACTTGTGTCGTTGCTGCCTTTGTCTTTTTATTCTGTATAGAATCTTCAGTCTTTTCTTTAACATCCCTTGTCGTGAAATATAATTATGATAAGTTACGTTATATTAAACCGACATAAATAAACCAAAAACAAAGCCAGCAACGAGACAACAGAACGTATTGAATATCAGTTTTCAATACATACTTATTCAAACTTATAACAGACTCTACGCATAGACGACACAAGGCGCTTCAATGATCACCTCGCTGTAGAAGATACACGCAGCGCCCCTCACCAGCGCTCGGAACAGACTGAAGGCGCCGGCTCACCGGCCAGCTGCCGATCGCGGTTGAGAATTAGAGCTGCCAGATTTCCCATGAAAGCAAGCACAGTTCCCGAATGTTCTGTTACGAGAAGTAATCGAGACGCTAGAATTATGTATCCAGTGCAGATTTTAAGAAGACTAATGGACTGAACAGCCGTTTTTAAAGAACTTGGCATACCATGTGTCCGTGTTGTAATTGATAACATTGATAATCTGGCAGCTCTAATACGTCAGCTGATAGGACCTAATTATCGTGGTCGGCCGCAACTGGCCGGCGACTTCAGTTTGTTCTAAGCACTGGTGAAGGGCGGTGCGTGCATCTTTACAGCGATGTGATCGTTGTAGCGCTGTGTGTCGTCTTTTCGGCAAGGCTGTTATAATTCTGAATAAGTATGTTCAGTGAACTAGTATTCAATACTTTCACTTGTGTCGTTGCTGCCTTTGTCTTTTTATTCTGTTTAGAAGCTTCAGTCTTTTCTTTAACATCCCTTGACGTGAAATAGAATAATGATAAGTTACGTTATATAAAACCGATATAAATAAACCAAAAACAAAGCCAGGAACGAGACAACAGAACGTATTGAATATCAGTTTTCAATACATACTTATTCAAACTTATAACAGACTTGCTGTATAGACGACGCAAAGCGCTTCAATGATCACCTCGCTGTAGAAGATACACGCAGCGCCCCTCACCACCGCTCGGAACAGACTGAAGGCGCCGGCTCACCGGCCGGCTGCCGATCGCGGTTGAGAATTAGAGCTGCCAGATTTTCAATGGAAGCAAGCACAGTTCCCGAATGTTCTGTTACGAGAAGTAATCGAGACGCTAGAATTATGTATCCAGTGCAGATTTTAAGAAGACTAATGGGCTGAACAGCCGTTTTTAAAGAACTTGGCATACCATGTGTCCGTGTTGTAATTGATAACATTGATAATCTGGCAGCTCTAATACGTCAGCTGATAGGACCTAATTATCGTGGTCGGCCGCAACTGGCCCATTCTGCCGGCGAATTCAGTTTGTTCTGAGCACTGGTGAGGGGCACTGCATGTATCTTCTACAGCGAGGTGATCATTGAAGCGTTTTGTGTCGTCTGTACGGCAAGTCTGTTATAAGTTTGAATAAGTATGTATTATAAACCGATATTCAATACGTTCACTTGTTTCGTTGCTGGTTTTGTCTTTGGTTTCTTTATGTCGGTTTTATATAACGTAACTTATCATTATTATGCTTCACGACAAGGGATGTTAAAGGAAAGACTGAAGATTCTAGTGCAATGTTTGTTACAGTTTTTTTAAAATCTTGCACATGGCAGATTTATTATCGCTTAATCTCGTGACAAAAAATCGGATACAAAATAAAAAGACAAAGGCAGCAAGGACACAAGTGAAGTATTGAATACTAGTTAACTGAACATACTTATTCAAACTTATAACAGACTTGCCGTACAGACGACACAAAACGCTTCAATGATCACCTCGCTGTAGAAGATACACGCAGTGCCCCTCACCAGTGCTCAGAGCAAACTGAAGTCGCCGGCAGAATGGGCCAGTTGCGGCCGACCACGATAATTAGGTCCTATCAGCTGACGTATTAGAGCTGCCAGATTATCAATGTTATCAATTACAACACGGACACATGATATGCCAAGTTCTTTAAAAACGGCTGTTCAGCCCATTAGTCTTCTTAAAATCTGCACTGGATACATAATTCTAGCGTCTCGATTACTTCTCGTAACAGAACATTCGGGAACTGTGCTTGCTTCCATTGGAAATCTGGCAGCTCTAATTCTCAACCGCGATCGGCAGCCGGCCGGTGAGCCGGCGCCTTCAGTCTGTTCCGAGCGCTGGTGAGGGGCGCTGCGCGTATCTTCTACAGCGAGGTGATCATTGAAGCGCTTTGTGTCGTCTATACGGCAAGTCTGTTATAAGTTTGAATATGTATGCATTGTAAACTGATATTCAATACGTTCTGTTGTCTCGTTGCTGGCTTTGTCTTTGGTTTATTTATGTCGGTTTTAAATAACGTAACTTATCATTATTATATTTCACAAGGGATGTTAAAGAAAAGACTGAAGATTCTAGACAGAATAAAAAGACAAAGGCAGCAACGACACAAGTGAAAGTATTGAATACCAGTTCACTGAACATACTTATTCAAAATTATAACAGCCTTGCTGTAAAGACACAGTGCTACAACGATCTTATCGCTGTAGAAGATGCACGCACCGCCCTTCACCAGTGCTTAGAACAAACTGAAGTCGCCGGCAGAATGGGCCAGTTGCGGCCGACCACGATATTAAGGTCCTATCAGCTGACGTATTAGAGCTGCCAGATTATCAATGTTATCAATTACAACACGGACACATAGTATGCCAAGTTCTTTAAAAACGGCTGTTCAGCCCATTAGTCTTCTTAAAATCTGCACTGGATACATAATTCTAGCGTCTCGATTACTTCTCGTAACAGAACATTCGGGAACTGTGCCTACTTCCATTGGAAATCTGGCAGCTCTAATTCTCAAATGCGATCGGTAGCCGGCCGGTGAGCCGGCGCCTTCAGTCTGTTCCGAGCGCTGGTGACGGGCGCTGCGTGTATCTTCTACAGCGAGGTGATCATTGAAGCGCTTTGTGTCGTCTATACGGCAAGTCTGTTATAAGTTTGAATAAGTATGCATTGTAAACTGATATTCAATAAATACGTTCTGTTGTCTCGTTGCTGGCTTTGTCTTTGGTTTATTTATGTCGGTTTTAAATAACGTAACTTATCATTATTATATTTCACAAGGGATGTTAAAGAAAAGACTGAAGATTCTAGACAGAATAAAAAGACAAAGGCAGCAACGACACAAGTGAAAGTATTGAATACCAGTTCACTGAACATACTTATTCAAAATTATAACAGCGTTGCCGTACAGACGACACACAGCGCTACTACGATCACATCGCTGTAAAGATGCACGCACCGCCCTTCACCAGTGCTTAGAACAAACTGAAGTCGCCGGCCAGTTGCAACCGACCACGATAATTAGGTCCTATCAGCTGACGTATTAGAGCTGCCAGATTATCAATGTTATCAATTACAACACGGACACATGGTATGCCAAGTTCTTGAAAAACGGCTGTTCAGCCCATTAGTCTTCTTAAAATCTGCACTGGATACATAATTCTAGCGTCTCGATTACTTCTCGTAACAGAACATTCGGGAACTGTGCTTGCTTCCATTGAAAATCTGGCAGCTCTAATTCTCAACCGCGATCGGCAGCCGGCCGGTGAGCCGGAGCCTTCAGTCTGTTCCGAGCGGTGGTGAGGGGCGCTGCGCGTATCTTCTACAGCGAGGTGATCATTGAAGCGCCTTGTGTCGTCTATGCGGAGAGTCTGTTATAAGTTTGAATAAGTATGTATTGAAAACTGATATTCAATACGTTCTGTTGTCTCGTTGCTGGCTTTGTTTATGGTTCATTTATGTCGGTTTTTTATAACGTAACTTATCATTATTCTATTTCACGACAAGGGATGTTAAAGAAAAGACTGAAGATTCTAGACAGAATAAAAAGACAAAGGCAGCAACGACACAAGTGAAAGTATTGAATACCAGTTCACTGAACATACTTATTCAAAATTATAGCAGCCTTGCCGTACAGACGACACACAGCGCTACAACGATCACATCGCTGTAAAGATGCACGCACCGCCCTTCACCAGTGCTTAGAACAAACTGAAGTCGCCGGCCAGTTGCAACCGACCACGATAATTAGGTCCTATCAGCTGACGTATTAGAGCTGCCAGATTATCAATGTTATCAATTACAACACGGACACATGGTATGCCAAGTTCTTTAAAAACGGCTGTTCAGCCCATTAGTCTTCTTAAAATCTGCACTGGATACATAATTCTAGCGTTTCGATTACTTCTCGAAACAGAACATTCGGGAACTGTGCTTGCTTCCATTGGAAATCTGGCAGCTCTAATTCTCAACCGCGATCGGCAGCCGGCCGGTGAGCCGGCGCCTTCAGTCTGTTCCGAGCGCTGGTGAGGGGCGCTGCGTGTATCTTCTACAGCGAGGTGATCATTGAAGCGCTTTGTGTCGTCTGTACGGCTAGGCTGTTATAAGTTTGAATAAGTATGTTCAATGAACTGGTATTCAATACTTTCACTTGTGTCGTTGCTGCCTTTATCTTTTTATTCTGTATAGAATCTTCAGTCTTTTCTTTAACATCCCTTGTCGTGAAATATAATTATGATAAGTTACGTTATATTAAACCGACATAAATAAACCAAAAACAAAGGCAGCAACGAGACAACAGAACGTATTGAATATCAGTTTTCAATAAATACTTATTCAAACTTATAACAGACTCTCCGCATAGACGACACAAGGCGCTTCAATGATCACCTCGCTGTAGAAGATACACGCAGCGCCCCTCACCAGCGCTCGGAACAGACTGAAGGCGCCGGCTCACCGGCCAGCTGCCGATCGCGGTTGAGAATTAGAGCTGCCAGATTTCCAATGAAAGCAAGCACAGTTCCCGAATGTTCTGTTACGAGAAGTAATCGAGACGCTAGAATTATGTATCCAGTGCAGATTTTAAGAAGACTAATGGGCTGAACAGCCGTTTTTAAAGAACTTGGCATACCATGTGTCCATGTTGTAATTGATAACATTGATAATCTGGCAGCTCTAATACGTCAGCTGATAGGACCTAATTATCGTGGTCGGCCGCAACTGGCCGGCGACTTCAGTTTGTTCTAAGCACTGGTGAAGGGCGGTGCGTGCATCTTTACAGCGATGTGATCGTTGTAGCGCTGTGTGTCGTCTGTACGGCTTGTCGTGAAATAAAATAATAAGTTACGTTATATAAAAACGACATAAATAAACCAAAGACAAAGCCAGCAACGAGACAACAGAAGGTATTGAATATCAGTTTACAATACATAATTATTCAAACTTATAACAGACTTGCCGTATAGACGACACAAAGCGCTTCAATGATCACCTCGCTGTAGAAGATACACGCAGCGCCACTCACCAGCGCTCGGAACAGACTGAAGGCGCCGGCTCACCAGCCGGCTGCCGATCGCGGTTGAGAATTAGAGCTGCCAGATTACCAATGGAAGCAAGCACAGTTCCCGAATATTCTGTTACGAGAAGTAATCGAGACGCTTGAATTATGTATCCAGTGCAGATTTTAGGAAGACTGATGGGCTGAACAGCCGTTTTTAAAGAATTTGGCATACCATGTGTCCGTGTTGTAATTGATAACATTGATAATCTGGCAGCTCTAATACGTCAGCTGATAGGACCTAATTATCGTGGTCGGCCGCAACTGGCCCATTCTGCCGGCGAATTCAGTTTGTTCTGAGCACTGGTGAGGGGCACTGCATGTATCTTCTACAGCGAGGTGATCATTGAAGCGTTTTGTGTCGTCTGTACTGCAAGTCTGTTATAAGTTTGAATAAGTATGTATTGTAAACCGATATTCAACGTTCACTTGTTTCGTTGCTGGTTTTGTCTTTGATTTCTTTATGTCGGTTTTATATAACGTAACTTATCATTATTATGCTTCACGACAAGGGATGTTAAAGGAAAGACTGAAGATTCTAGTGCAATGTTTGTTACAATTTTTTCTAAAATCTTGCACATGGCAGATTTATTATCGCTTAATCTCGTGACAAAAAATCGGATACAAAATAAAAAGACAAAGGCAGCAAGGACACAAGTGAAGTATTGAATACTAGTTAACTGAACATACTTATTCAAACTAATAACAGACTTGCCGTACAGACGACACAAAACGCTTCAATGATCACCTCGCTGTAGAAGATACACGCAGTGCCTCTCACCAGTGCTCAGAACAAACTGAAGTCGCCGGCAGAATGGGCCAGTTGCGGCCGACCACGATAATTAGGTCCTATCAGCTGACGTATTAGAGCTGCCAGATTATCAATGTTATCAATTACAACACGGACACATGATATGCCAAGTTCTTTAAAAACGGCTGTTCAGCCCATCAGTCTTCTAAAATCTGCACTGGATACATAATTCTAGCGTCTCGATTACTTCTCGTAACAGAACATTCGGGAACTGTGCTTGCTTCCATTGGAAATCTGGCAGCTCTAATTCTCAACCGCGATCGGCAGCCGGCCGGTGAGCCGGCGCCTTCAGTCTGTTCCGAGCGCTGGTGAGGGGCGCTGCGCGTATCTTCTACAGCGAGGTGATCATTGAAGCGCTTTGTGTCGTCTATACGGCAAGTCTGTTATAAGTTTGAATATGTATGCATTGTAAACTGATATTAATACGTTCTAGTTGTCTCGTTGCTGGCTTTGTCTTTGGTTTATTTATGTCGGTTTTAAATAACGTAACTTATCATTATTATATTTCACAAGGGATGTTAAAGAAAAGACTGAAGATTCTAGACAGAATAAAAAGAAAAAGGCAGCAACGACACAAGTGAAAGTATTGAAAACCAGTTCACTGAACATACTTATTCAAAATTATAACAGCATTGCCGTACAGACGACACACAGCGCTACTACGATCACATCGCTGTAAAGATGCACGCACCGCCCTTCACCAGTGCTTAGAACAAACTGATGTCTCGTTGCTGGCTTTGTCTTTGGTTTATTTATGTCGGTTTTAAATAACGTAACTTATCATTATTATATTTCACAAGGGATGTTAAAGAAAAGACTGAAGATTCTAGACAGAATAAAAAGAAAAAGGCAGCAACGACACAAGTGAAAGTATTGAAAACCAGTTCACTGAACATACTTATTCAAAATTATAACAGCATTGCCGTACAGACGACACACAGCGCTACTACGATCACATCGCTGTAAAGATGCACGCACCGCCCTTCACCAGTGCTTAGAACAAACTGAAGTCGCCGGCCAGTTGCAACCGACCACGATAATTAGGTCCTATCAGCTGACGTATTAGAGCTGCCAGATTATCAATGTTATCAATTTCAACACGGACACATGGTATGCCAAATTCTTTAAAAACGGCTGTTCAGCCCATCAGTCTTCCTAAAATCTGCACTGGATACATAATTCTAGCGTCTCGATTACTTCTCGTAACAGAACATTCGGGAACTGTGCTTGCTTCCATTGGAAATCTGGCAGCTCTAATTCTCAACCGCGATCGGCAGTCGGCCGGTGAGCCGGCGCTCTCAGTCTGTTCCGAGCGCT
>NW_024882886.1:0-52500 GCF_019059575.1 Amphibalanus amphitrite
GAAATTATTTGGAAACGAGGTTTGCAAAATTGACGTAGGCCCGATGCGAAGCACGAGGGCCGGAGTCAAATTTTGCAAGCCGAGTTTCCAAATAATTTCGTACGGCTGAGGTCAGTAAGATTTTTCCTACATGCCGCATAGCTAGGTTAGTTTCGACAGGTTTTGGTGACACTTATACAATTGTTTTGTCCATATTTTCCTAACAGTGATTGCGCTACTGCTGTGGATAAAGCCTTAAAGGAAATTTATAGAAGAAAATGCATCAAAATACCTTACTTCAAAAAGAATCACGTCTGAAAATATCAACTCAGAATGGCACAACAATTAGATATCCAAGGAACATTGAATGATTTGCCACGACATAAGAACAAGAAGAAGGTATAATATAGTGATTAAACGTGAATTTTCCCAGTGCTCTTGCAAGAATCTTTGCTTCATTTATGTAATCGTACTTCGTTGATATGCCCTATGGCTAAACGTTCGTTAAATACATTATATTTTCCATATTTTACATGTTTGTTTCGAGGAAAGGACTACAACTGCCAAATAAACGCATTAACTTAGGCCCAAGGTAGGTGGACATATCAAACGAAGATAAGACAACAAGCGATAACGGATTTCGATTAATAGGCGTACCTATATCTTACCATAATTTCGGCTTTGTAACCAATACAAAATATTTCAAAACCCTTGATAAGCAGAGCAGATATTTACCCAAAAATGTTAGTTTTCTAATTTTACGCGGCAAATATCATGCAATAATGATGTCAATTATACATTCCCTGTCAATTATACCTCTGGACTAATGCGATAAACTGTAGTTTAGAGGTCATTGCCCTGGGCAGTAAACTCGGGCAGTAAACTTTTGTTTCCTGCCCGGCCTATCAAATAACATGGCATTTTGACACCGACAGTTTCTTGGTCATAGTTTTACTGTATGCCTGGCCTATTCAATTACATTAGCCTGAGGGTGTGGTAATAACTGGTGTAAGCAAAGTGACCACGGTCAAAAACGAATTACCAAGTCAACATTTTGGGATGGCCTCGTTCAAAAATGGCTAAGAGCTTCGGTCTAGACAATTATTTTATCGTTGGCATACAGTAAAATACATACCAAACTCGGCCGGTGATAAATTTTCAAGACCTCAGTCCTTACTGATTTTTGAACTCGGCCTTCGGCCTCGCTCAAAAATCCAGTAAGGACCTCGGTCTTGAAAATTTATTTACACCGGCCTCGTTCAGTATTGGGTATTATATAATACTGAACGAGGCCGGTGTAAATAAATTTTCAAGACCGAGGTCCTTACTGGATTTTTGAACGAGGCCGAAGGCCGAGTTCAAAAATCAGTAAGGACTGAGGTCTTGAAAATTTATCACCGGCCGAGTTTGGTATGTATTTTAACTGTATGCCAACGATAAATTTATTTTCTGGACTGAAGCTCTTAGCCGACTAAAGGAACGAGACCATCCCAAAATGTTGGCTTTAGTGCATTCTGGTAATGCATTTTTGACCGTGGTCAATTTGCTTACACCAGTCATTACCACACCCCTCTGGCTAATGTATTTGAATAGGCCAGGCATACAGTAAAAGACCACGCCGGACTGTAGCAGCAGGTACTGCCGGCGGCCCTGTGCAAACAATAGCAGTGTATGTTGTTGGAATGCAATGTTAATGTTATGAACACGATTATAAAAGAGAACCTACCTAGTACATCAGCCGAAGACATGAGTTTGACGTCGCACTCGCTAGATCAGCAGCAACTGCCGGACGTCTTAATCGTTACCAAACGTTACCGGCCCTCATCAAAACCAATGCACACCACAGCAGAGTGTAACGCCCTTTCCTTTTGCCTAACCCCAACCCCTCGCTGATATACGAACCTGCAGCGTGCCGAGGAAGATCTGCAGCGCCTGCAGGTACAGCTGCACGCAGCCAATCAGCTTCATCGTCTGGCCGGCCGAGAACGCCTTGGTGGTGCGGGCCGTGACGGCTACAGCGTGCCGGGCGGCCTTCTGCAGTCGCTCGGCCTCGGGCGAGCCCTCCGGAGCGGCCTCCAGCTGGGCGGCCAGCGTCGTCACCTGGCCCACCACCGGGCCCAACAGACGCTCCAACTGCGCGCACTTGTGCTGAAAGGGGTAGAGGGGTGGTAAGGAAGGTTAGAGCGCAGCCTCGTGAGACGATTACCACTATGAGCACGTCAAACTGAACGACTGAGATCTTACATTTGGACGAAATCTTCAAAAATTGCCGCCGAAAGATCTAAAATCGTTTGGAAACCATTTGCCACCAAATTTGGTAACAAGGTATAAGTGTAGTTCTCTCCCAGTCCACCCAAGAGACGCCACAAACCAACCGTTTCATCAGGGCGAGAGGTGTTTCCCTCCTCAGACCTCCACGGACTGTCCTCATATCCTAATCGGTCTTACCTTGTTATCAGCCGGCGCGGAAATAATGAGCACCGAGACGGTCTCGAACAGGTACAGCTGGTCCTCACGATTCAGCAGCGTGGTCTCCGACGGCTCTAGCGAGAGGAGGTCGCCGATCTGACCCAGGATAGTGTCCGTGAACGGGCCCATCTGAGTTCTGGGGAGGTGAATACGGAGAAATCAGTCACTCGCAATCAGGATTCGGGAATCTATTGGACGATCATGAACGGCTAAACAGTAAATGGTGTACAATGATAGACCAAATTAATCACTCCAAGACATAACGTCCGTATTTGACTGACGTCGTTGCGAGCACTTTACTCATTGCGTTGAGCCATCAACTTTCATAAGAAGGCGGTAAAAAAGTATTGCGTTTATATTCAGGGGCTGAACTGGAAAAGGGGACAGACCACTGCGATTGGAGACACTCACTTGAGGCATTTGATGAATCGCGAGAACAGGTAGACGGCCCGTGCCCGGTTCCGCTCGTTTGGGTGGTTCATGCCACGCTTATCCAGGAAAGCGGACAGAACCTGTAAGAAAACGGAACCTATATGTCAGCTTTCGCAGAGACACAAAACTGAAGATTCGATGATGAATGTGGAAATCACGAAAACACTCGGAAACGCCGATCTTGGGAAAGTGTTTGGAAATTGCCGGCGAACTTAAATGAAAAGTTCTTCCCAATCAGGGTATATCATAATACAAAACAAAATGGAAATTCTGAAGACATGTATCTCGTCTGAGACAAGTAATTGCAGGTCAGTGGAGCAAGCTTTGTTCCGAATTCTCGTCACCAGCCGTCTAGGGATGACGGCACGCGGTCAAACCGCACCCACCTGCGGCAGATAGCTGGTCTCGACGGTGAAGAACTTTTCGTATCGGGAGATGGTCTCGAAGTACTGGAACGGCACGATGTGGTGGGGGTAGGAGACGACGTCGGAGGTCACCAGCTGGCGCATCATCGTCTGCAGCAGCGTCACCTTGACCTGGGCACAGGCAAGGTTGTCAGTGAAAATACTGGGAGACTCATCAGTACCGAAGAAGAATTCGAAGAACTTGATCATTACAAATTGTAAGATTTAAACCACAGTCCCAATCACAAAATAGTGAGCTTGTTTGACAGCACAGTGGTCCGATCACGAATAAATTATGAAATTAAACCAAACACCGCTTTTTTATCAAGCAGGATATCACTTCGAGCGGCGCATAAGTAACAAGCTCTCCATGCCCTGCCAAAACAAATAACGCTCCCCCACCCCCACTCCCAAGAGCCATCAATTCCCTGCTCCTGACGAGTTCTCGTCCGCCGTTTACTAACTGACGGTGAACAGAATATCTAACCACTCCCTTACCAGGTCCTCTGAAAAGAAGTTTCCAGCCGCTGGCGTAGGCAGTGCCTCCCCGAGCATGTAGAGCATTGTGATGGCCGCCTCGACGTCTTTCATGGGCA
Organism: Amphibalanus amphitrite; assembly: GCF_019059575.1. Classification (NCBI taxonomy): domain Eukaryota; kingdom Metazoa; phylum Arthropoda; class Thecostraca; order Balanomorpha; family Balanidae; genus Amphibalanus; species Amphibalanus amphitrite. The sequence continues at coordinate 3,881 of NW_024882886.1, forward strand.
GCTGCCGCCATCCGTCCAGTGTGGCCGTGATGTACTGCTGCGTGATGTGGAGCACCAGCTCCCGGTCCACGGCAGCGAGGTTACCATACAGCACCTTCAGCCGCTTCCTGAAGGAGGTGACGAAGAGATATAGACGTCAAAACTCAGAGAACAGTGCAGTGGTACGATGGAGCACCTCTATAGCTATAGCCACTCCAGCATCGGAGCTAGATAAAATGAGACGCAACGATGGGACTGATGGAGATTGGGACATGTTTGAGAAAACTGCGCCGGACTCTGAAGACAGCCATGGACGAACACAAATCGTAAAATCCATCTTTTCGGTCAAATACGCGAAGGCAAAACTCGCTTAAAACTTAAAAGTATCTTGTAGCGAAAATCATGGCCTTTCAGGGACGCTTTTACACGAAAACACAGACGCCCAATGGCTAGGAGCAGCCTCTCCCTCCCAGCACAAAGACCCATTACCAGACCGACGCGCCTGCACCATACCTGTACTCCTGGAACATGGCCTCGTCCTCCCCGAGCGCCTGGAAGTCGTACTCGTCGTCGTACTTGAGCTTGTGGATGATGACATACACCATGTCCCGGACGTGTGCGGTCTCCGCCTCGGCCAGCATCGGCTTGGTCTTCAGCATCTGCAGCGGCACGACGCGTCAAAGCAAAAACAAAACAAATAAAGGTGATAGTACGTCGTGCAATGCCATTGAAAAGCAGGGGTCATCCCAGAAACACCAGAAACACCGGCACTCGACTTGGTATTGCTTTCAAACTGGTAAGATATTCTAATAGTCTGTTTAAAAAAGGTTATTAACAGGCCACGATATACTTCTTGGCAATCTGACGAATGATAAGTCCTGTAGACTAGTCTGCTATTTGTTACCTACCGACTACGGTTAACCCCAATCACAATAATCCGTGCGTGCTCACCTGCACATAATCCCTGGCGAAGTCAATGACGCTGCGAGACGGATCGTCATACTCGCAGTTCAGGAAGGCCAGCATGCGGCCCATCTTAGCCGCTATAGCGGCCTCGACTGCGACTGTCGCACCCGGCCCGGTCTTGGCCAGTTTGTGGTAGCAAAGCACCAGTTCTGTTCCCATGCCGTTCAGCAGCTTACCAAGCTTACAGAGGTAGTCCACGTCTTCGGCCGGCGTCTGTGAGATGGGTGGGGTCAACGCAGGTCAAGTTGGGCAGTCGTGGGGCGGATACTGTTACAAAACACTGGATGCAATCCGGGATATTTTGTGGGAGACCAGAAGAAAAAACAACATTTATCTAAAACACATAGGCCATTCCTAAGAATAAATATCGGTATCAGAGGAAAAAAACACGAGCCGTCGACATAAAACATGTAGGCACCTTATCAACAACATGAGTGGGTCATGTGCATTCGCGACATGCCATCACAACCCATGTCACGATACGTAATCACAAATATATTACGCACGTTAGTACATCGATTCGACACCCACCCACGCTCACTATGACTCACCTGGTCGTTAACATTATCGAGCAGCGCGAACACTGACGCCTGCTCGAGCACGCCAAACAGCGACTCGACCAGCTGCACCTTGCTGAGCGGCTCCATGCCCTTGTGGCAGATGTCGTGCAGGCACTCTGCGGCCGCCTCGCGGACGTCCACCAGGCCCAGCAGCGTCACCAGCACCGAGACGAAGCTGTTGTTGGCCACCTGGGTGGACGTAGGGGAAACGGCGGAGAGGAGGCAACAGTCAGCGACTTGATGCATTTAGTGATACCCACGCTGTTATTACATACCAACTCTACCGAAACTAGGACGGTTGCGGAAAGCAAATATTTCATAAAAGCAATCGTTAAAACATGGGATTGGAATTTGACCGGTTTTTTGCACATTTCTTCAGTCGCAGTTTGACAAATGACAAGCTAATCAGGGTGATCATGTGCCAACTGACGAGGGTTATAGGCTACAATGAAACCTTCGGCAGACAAAAAGGTCATTTGCAAATCTACCTCCCTACATGGTCTACACTGATCCTCTCCGCCTATCCTCCACTCCTTCACCTGCTCACGCTGCCCATGGACTCATCCTCTCACCAGTCCAATGTCTATCCAGGAGACGTATTTGCCGACCGCCTCCAGACACATGCAGGCCAGCTGCGGCTGCGAGCCGGCGTAAGTGTTCAGCGTGGCCAGCCACGCCTCCACCAGCTGTGGCACGCACTTCTCACGCATGGCGTCACGGATGCGCGTGTTGCGCCGCGCCTCGGCCTCCGAGTGCACCACGTCACGGTCCACGATCTGAGGGGTTAAAAGGAGGGAGCTGGGATGGTCACAGGTCATAAAAAAAAATTGGAGACAAACAGCTTCTCACAAACATGTCTCTGGCATAATATTGAACCGGTAACACGTGTCCAACCGGAAGCTTATCACCAGCTCTAAAAATGACAACCTACACTATAAGACTGCACTCGACCACCTGCTGCGAACACGAAATCCTTTACCCACTCCACAGAAGCTCCTTCCCCTGCACCCCATCCGTCCCCTCTCCGTACCTCCTGGTCGATCTGGAGCAGTGTCCTGAGGAACGCATCCACAGCCGGCGGCCCCAGCTGGGTGAGCGCCATCAGGTCCAGCAGGAACGTCGGCCACCGGTCGGGGAAGTCGGTGACGAACACCAGGGAGAACACCTGCGCCGCCTTGTTCCGCAAGTAGGTCTTGGCGCCCGCGCCGGCCAGCTTACACTGCGGCGGGACAGGTTGGTGGATCGGTCAGGTCGAAACGGGCAAGGCCGAGTTGCTGTCGTAAAGCGCGTAAGGTTTGATACGACGTCAAACATTTTGCACAGCGGTTCATCATATGCCTAGATACTCAACCATAAAACTATAATATGTAAACGAATACATTCCTCTGAGGCTTCTAGCATCCACTGACACCACAATGTCATGTCCAGCCCAGGCATCCAGTAGAGCTTATTATGAGTGAGCCATCTGGCCTTATGACTGTCTTTTGACCACCGTTCCCCTCCAGCCTTCTCACCTGCCGCTGCACCCATCCATTGATAAAGTGCCGCACCAGAGGCGACGCCACGTCCGCCTCGGCCGGGTAGCGGGTCTTCACAAAGTGTTCCACCGCCTGGAGACAATAAAACTGCACGTGCTCCTCAGCGTCCAATGACGGTGAGAGCAGCGCGTCCACGCAGAGCCGCCAGCCGGCGTCAGAGGCCTTCAGACTGTCCAGGTAGGCCAGGCCATCGCGCTGGAGCTGGGCGTCTGGCTCGATGAGGCCGCGCAGCCGGCGTACGAACTCCTCCCCCGCGGCTGCCTCCATCACCGCTGGGGCTGAGAGCTGTCAGAGGAGAGTGGGTGAGGTGCTGTAAGACAGAAGGAGGGGGAGGGGATCTATACTGGTGACTGCCTCCCACACTGTTGGGGCTGAGAGCTGTTGAGTAGAGAGTGGGCAAGGTGCAGTAAGACAGGTGGGGAGGGATCTAAATGTTCAACTTTTGGCAACATTTATAACTACTTACATAACTGCCTGTTATTGTTACTTTTCATTTTTTTAGACAGAGAGGAGTGATAGAATGCAAATTACTGTTGGATTATTGTTATTGGAATAACCTGTTGGATATTTGAAAAATGTGTGAAAAATGTGCTGACCTAGGCAGATCAGTAAATAGAAATAACAAAAAGTTCCCTGCCTACACCGTTTGCGTCTTGACACTTTCGTAATGCTTACTGTGGCGATGTCAGTTGACCTGTGGAGGTGAAATTGTCAGGGTGTGTGGGTCATGTCGGTGACAACATAGCTCGTCTTAAATTTTGAGCATGATGCGGCTGGGGGTGCACCCTTGGCGTGTGCTCATGTGCACCACGGGGTAAACATTAGGAAAGACAAAAACAGACTGTTGCTCAGGAACAGTACGGGCTATGAAGATGAACTTTTTGAGCAAAGTTGGACGCATGCACTCATCTGTTGCATCAACTTTTCTAGAGGATGGTGATGGGTTCAGTGGTGTGCATATGGTGCAGCCTCAACCACTGCCGACCAGAGTGCACTGTGTGTGTACATGCTTTAGGTGCAGCTTTTGCTGCAAAAAAAAAAAATGAGTGAAAAGAATCAGAGCCTCATTGTCATTAAATAAGGCCTTCGGCCTCTCAGACCGTAAATGAATTAAATTTATTCATGCAATAATTCAGCTGTAATTGGCCTATTGCGGCTTGCACTGAAACTTCTCTATCCCGGCTTTGAAGACATTTAGGCTGGGGATGGCGACAACGGAACCGCAAGGTAGTGGCATCAAATTTTCATTGTTGATGATGTAAATGGTTAAATCATTTGGTAGGAGACGACCAGTTGATTCGCATGCCTCTTATCATTTCTGATAAATGAAAATAATGAATTTAACACTGTATGATATTCATTACGAATAAAGGCTGCGAGAACCGCTGCACGTGGGTCGCGATTTGCCGGAAGCGTCGGCAGTGAGGTGAGAGGGAAAATCGCGATACTTACTGTTGTGTGTTTTGATAAAATACACTGAACTTGACGTTTATATGTCAAAAGTGCAACCGCCGAAAACAACTTAATATCAACGCCCTCCTTCCTAAAACAAATTAACCACGTGCGCCCCCTTGCTTGAAAGTGATTTCGCCAATCGCCACAGATTTCGCCGATTTCGCCACACGGCTGAAATAATTATTAAATTACAAATATGACGCAAATGCTGTCTTTCTGACGCTCATCTTATAAAATGCCGTCAGTAATTTAAAAAAGGTCTATGAAAGGTAAGTAAATAGTGTTCCAAAGGAGAGTGACAAGAATACCTATTTTATTTTATTAGGTATATTACATTTCACATCATAGAAAATATGCCAATTTGGGTCAGATATAATCATAAAGGATTGTCGATCGAAAGCAAGTGAAGTTCTAACCAGACATTTGTACGTACACATGCGATTCATTCATCGAGCTACGGTCATGGACCACGATCATGATAGGCATAACGCATTAGTAGGTAGCAGGTATTTGTCTTCGAACACATGCGACATAGCGCAAGTGTCGTTCTGCGATGTTCATTATTTTCGTTTTGTGGACCCTATTAACATTTCTCGGCCACCTTCTCGACCCCGTCTACGGTGGCCGTCTCGACGATCGGCTGTTTCTCCTGCGAGCTGTCGGCTTCGGCATCCCATGGCTGCCGGTCACCCGAGGCCATGATGAGGAAGGCGACCATTCCAAGGATAAACACTGCGGCAGCGAGCCAGAAGACGATTCGCCAGCCAGCCAGCGACTCGGCGCCCGTGGAGCCATCCAGGATAGCGCCGGCCGCCAGCGGGCTGAGCAGCGAGGCAGCGCCGCCAGCCGTGTTGGCCAGCCCAAACACGGTGCCGCAGAATGTCGGAGACACGTCGATGGTGCTGAGCGGGTGTCCGACGGTCGTAAAGGCCGTGGCCAGACCGGCCAGGCAGAAGAGCGCCGCCGTCACCGCGGGCGGCAGGTGGGCGACCAGCGGCAGGGAGAGCAGACAGACGCTGACGCCTCCGCAGCTGGCTACCGTGGCCAGTCGACGAAGCGCCAGTGGCTTCAGCCAGCCGCGGCGCAGCGCCAGGTCGCCGTTCAGCCCCAGCAGGAGACCGAGCAGTGCGCGTCCGATGTGCGGTACACCGCTGAGAATTCCACTAGTGTGCAGGTCCAGACCGACTGCGTCCTTCAGGTAGAGAGGCACCAGCGTCACCAGCAGCTGCTGGCCCCACATGTTGGCCGCCTCACAGATGACGATGGCCCAGACTGGTGCCGAGCAGAGGATAGCGCAGTACGGCGGCGTGGCGGAGGAGGCCGGCAGCGAGGCCGACACTCCGATCCTCCGCAGCTCGCACTCACACGCTGCCGGGTGTTCTGCCGGCGAGTCGTACATGCAGAGCCACCAGACGAGCAGCCACAGCATGCCGATGCCGCCGGTGACGTAGAACACGCTCTGCCAGCCGAGCGCCACGCTGAGTGAGGCAGCCGCCGGGCTGATGGCGGCCACGGCCAGCAGCTGGGCAGCCGTGATGAGCGCGCACGCCGTCTGCCGCTCGTCGGCCGGCAGCCAGCGCGCCAGCAGCGGGAACAGACTCGGCAGCACCGGGCCCGTGGCCAGTCCCTGCAGCAGCCGTACCGCGATGACCCCAGTAGCGCCGGCCTGAGCGGCCACCGGCAGCAGCAGTGCCAGCAGGCTGGTGATGCCCAGAGAGACAGCCAACACACGCCGGGCGCCGAACCGGTCGGCCAGGCGACCACCGGGCACCTGAGACACCATGTAGCCCCAGTAGAAGGAGGAGAGAACCAGGCCGCGACTGAGACTATCCAGCTGCAGACTTCCTCCGGTGCCGACCGTCTGATTCGTCTCCGTCGACACCAGCACCTCCTCAGACTCCTCTGTGTTCACCAGCAGCTTAGCACTGAAGGGAGAGTCCGCGGCGTTGGAAGTCATCTCCGTCCACCTCGCGTCCACACTGAGCGGCAGCACCGCCTCCCAGGGCAGAGCAGGACGGATGACGGTGGTTGTAATGAGAGGCACTCGAAGTGCCCCAGAGATGTTCGACGGCGTCAGCTCGGCCGGCGTCTCCATGGCGATGATGGTCACGTTGAGGACGACTCTCAGGGCCATTTGGACGGCGAAGCCCCAGACGAGGAGCAGCATGACTCGGTAGCGGGCTGGAAGGCGCCACCTGGAAGCCCGGCCTCCGGAGTGAACCGAGCAGGCCTCTCTGGCCTTCAGTTCGTCTGCCTTGACGCATTTCTTACCTCGATCTGGCCCGTCTTCGTGGCAGCCTGGATTGTTTTTGCCATCGGAGGGGGCCGGTTTGTTGAGAGTACCGTTTTCTGCGTCTGGTAGCGTGGGCAGCTCATCCAGAGTACGGTAGAAGATTGAGCCGGTTGACATGAACATGGTGATGTGGCAGATGAAGCAGAAGGAACGCCGAGTTCTTCAATGACACTGAAATGCTCTTCTGTCTGGTTCGTTTAGTTTGCGTTAGGATTTATCAGCAGTCAGCACGGTATTGTAACTAGATGGACGATGAAGTCTGCTTGACTGGATATTTGACGCGTTGCTAGCAAAGGAACAGTTTCGCTCGCACAAGCAGGACCTCTCGGCTCTCTGAGATGATTGCGCTGACACAATACTCAGGACCGGTCCTGTCCGTGCTCTTCCAGAGTTCACTGCGATCTGTCCCATCCAGCGCTCGGCCGGGAAGATAAACCCCGAGGCCGCCTTTCTTCCGCCCACAACAAACCGCAAGTCTGACTGGAACGCCACACACTCATACACACAAAATCGAGGAATGAGAAACGCGTGTGCGTCACACCGTTTTGCTCAGACGTAGTGATGATTACAAATTGAGATACCTACATCTGCTCGTAGTTTCATAGATATCATTTGTGATTCATCGGTGATAAAATTAAGGCTATAAACGTTGCAGCGTATGTATAGGTATTGGTCAATACCAAATACCAAAATACCAAAGATTAAAACTAAAAGCCTTTTTAGTTTTTAGACGTTTCATTCGCCCGAACGAATAGGTAAACGTTGTTTTATGCTTAGGGCATTTAAAAGCTCCACCTACGTGGCACTCTTACCTAAACACTTATGAGTATCCTAGGGCGGCAGGGCTGCCTAGTACCTAGTACCTAGTGCATATCTACCTCTCTAAACAGGGACGTTTTGTGCCATTGTAGAGACGGTGAGCGCTCCTTCAGAAGTAAGCAATATAAAGAAGCCTTTGAAAATATAGCTAAGGCCAGGAGATGGTGGCGACTACGGTTAGCGTGACAGGAGTGCTCGCCTCAGCTAAGCTCAGGCCAGCTCAGGCCAATGCCGTCAAGTGACGAAGTGGTAAGCGGTTAAACTGGTGCGGGGGGGAGGGGGAGTGGGGCGAACGTCCCCATATTTTTCGGCGGGCCAAGCTTTAGTTCAGAGATGGCGCACGGCAGACACACCAGATTTTGGGAACCCTTTGGGAATCGATTGAAGTTTACTCTAAAAATGAATGAATCAGCTTATTGTTGTTATTATCATTCTTTCTTATTTTAGATGTTGAGGTGTCATGTAGTTTAATTTGCGAAATGAAAGCACAAAAATAAACGTACAAACTACCGTAAACGACATTACGCTATCAACATTTTGCCAAATGAGATAAAAAATACATGCTCGATTTTCAATCATCGGCCTTTCATGTATTTTCCAAAACTTTAAAGCAATTCTTGCCCATTTATCGAACTAACTTAACCCTCGCATGTGTGCGGCGTTTGCCAGCTTCTAATGTGTAGGGGGGGGGGGGGGGTCGGTTGGACCCCCCCTTGCCGTTTGGCCCCTGATCGAGCTAGAGCTTCGCGGAAAAAAGGAGCGTGTTGCCCGTGACGAGAGGAAGCCGATGATACCCAATTTTAAGGTCCTAGGTCATTGGTTGACCTTCCAGGTCAGGTCAATGACCCAAAGTCGGGAAAATCGGGACCTGTTAGAAAGTCGTAAAGTGTGGCTGCTAAGGGGTTTTTCGGGGTGCTGATCACGAATATTGTGTTAGTTTTGATCACAGATGATGTTTTTAAGCATTTAGACCAGGTCAGGTCAGGTCAGGTCAGGTCAACCAGTAGGCGTCTTGACGGGTATTCGTAGTACGTGTCAACCGCCTCTGACAGCTTCGTAACATGTTACGAAGGCACCAAAACTACTTCGTAAATGTTCAAATGGTTGCTAAATTCGAATTCAGCTCCAAAAACTAGCCTAGAAACATGTACAGCTCGAAAAAGTGAACCGAGGTCACCCGAGGTCACCAAAGGTCAATGACCTGACCTGACCTTCAGGTGACCTTGACACCCACCCTAATGCATGGAAGCAACATCAAATCACATGTTTGAACGTTTGAAACCACGAAAAGCTTGCAAACGCGCGGCTAATGCGAGCCGACATACGCAGAATCGCGATTCCGGCCAAACATGGTCTCGGAAAAGAGGTCACAGGTCAAAGGTCATTTGGGCCAGGGTCATGAAATTTTCAGGGTAGGTGTGAAATTGATCAATGTGAGGGTACTGAAAGTTTCGTCGCGATCGGCCGCTTTTTACGCGAGTTATTCGCGAAAAACCATGGGGGGGGGGTCCATCCGACCCCCCCCCCTACACATGCGAGGGTTAATACGAGCATGATATAAGGGGATTGGGGATTCATGCAAGTGAGTTTTTCTTACCACTAAAATGTACTATAAGATGAATACCACCATCGGATCCATCGAAAAAGGGTGTCGAAAAAGTCATTTAGACGAAACGCGTCCACCCAATGTGCTGTGTAACCCGTCTCAATATATATATATTTGTCTATTCCTACTCAACTTAGTTATGTATGTTTTATTCAATAAGAATGTCATAAAATCAATTAAAATTGATCTAACAGTTAAATCGGGAATCGTTATTATGCTTCAACATTCAGCTTCTATTTCGATTTATCACTGATATAACGTTTAGAAGACAACGCCTTGCTGGTCGACAAAACGTCGGCTGTTTTGCCAAACCGTATCACACATTACGAAAACTTGGGATTCAATGCACGAATATGATCGTTCTAACTGGATGTCGCTCGCACATTTTATTTCAAACCGGACTTGAGACACAGAAATACGAAAGTCTTGTATTGAGATTTGAGTCATTTCCCGTTAGTCCCTGTCTATCATCCCGCATCCTTGACACAGTGGCGGCTCTGACGCCGTTTTCAGGCAGACGTCCGGAGGGCGATGTGTCAGTGCTGATAAGCGCACATAAAACAATATCTGTCCGGTTCCATACACACCGAATCCACAACACATAAAACGATGACACATCCACCCTGCCTAGACGACGTACGGGCCTGAACGACGCTCGCGTGTCGCGTCCGATGGGGCGAAGGACAGTTCAGACGTCAGCATTCGGAGTTTATGGTGACACATGCGCGTGCAGGCCTTAGACATCTTCAGAGGCACCGCCGGTCGAGCGTGGTGCAGCGGCACCCGTGCAGAGGTCAGGGGCCTCTATGGAGCCACAACAGACAGACGGCCGCCGTGTGGATCACAGGAAACGGCCCCAAATGCGGCGGTCAGCCATCCGGCAGTGGTGGCCTGTGGTCTGAGCTGAGCTGCAGTTTAGACGTCACTCCGAGCTGCCGACCGCCCACTGCTGAAATACCATGACTGACCCGGGTCCTGGTGTGTCAGCCTGGTGGCTTCTGCGGTATATAATTAGTCATGCCGACAGCCAAACTAGCCAAAAGTGACAACAGCTTAGTCGGTGATGACGACTGTATGTAGTGCGTGCGGCCAGCTTCAATCCAGCGGACTAGCGTTATTCACGGAGCTCTACGTAGTTTATTGTTTTTTTATCAATTGCTTTAACATGTATTTCTTGACCGACTGATGACTCATCAATATCATTAGCGAGTGTAACAAAACAGCTTTTGCCATTTTAAAAATGGAATTAAAACCGTAAGAGCACGCTCGTTATGCCTAACTAGAAATAGCACAGAAACGTTTCGTTCATAGCTATCTTCGTTCTAATGCTCGCCATAACCCGATCTTATGCTTTTGCCAAATTGTCAGGGAACTCAGATTTGTTTTTCAATAGAAAAAAAAACACAATTCCTACTAATAGTGATTTAGCTATTGACAACAAACCTTCCCTTACCTAATGGCAGGCACATTTCATAAGATGAAATTTAATTTTTGACCTTATTCTTCTATCGAGGGTTTAGTGTTTACACAAGCGGTACTGGAGAGAGCGATGATATATTAGTTTATTTTTATGCAGTGCTCGGTGTCCGGACACATTGCCGAGAGGCGATTTGCCGAACGTCATTTTGCCGAGTGCATTTCGCCGAATGTCATTTTGCCGGTGTGCTTTTTGCCGATGTGTCAAAAAGTTGAAATGCTTAAAGTCGAAATGCCATTTGTCGGTATGCCTTTTTGCCGAAATGCCAATTTGCCGAAATGCTTAGTAGCCGAAATGTAAATTTGCCGAAATGCGATTTGCCGAAATGTCGATAAGTCGAAATATCAATTAGTCGAAATGTAACTTTGCCGAAATGTCAATTTGCCGAAATGACAATATATATGGGAAGTATTTTAAGCATGTGAGCTATAAGACCGTTATCACTTTTGGCCTTTTTGCGACATTTCTGTTGTCCTTTGCAAAATGTATTTTCAGCTGAACAACGGGAAAGCAGCATGACTTTCAACACCCAGAAAAATGGCAAGCATGCATGAGTTGCGTGTGAAGTGAGACTCCGGTATGCGGTATGCCCATCTCCGTTAATCAGACTCGCTGTCTCTGAGCCGGCCTCGGAGCCACTCAGTCTCGCGGCTGTGGGCCCGCAGCGCCGGCCGCCGAGTAGTTAATCTGCACACGGCGGTAACCGCCAGGCGGTCTGTGTGAACCGGCGGTGGTTTTGCTGCATGCTAGCGGTGCTGGAGAGCGGTAACCCAGTTACGAGTCCCATATGGTCGGCCCGCCGCGCCGCGCCGCGCCGGCCGGCCGCAGTTAGCAGAGGACGGGCCTCCAGCGGACAGGGTGAGCGGACGGAGGACGGGCCTCCAGCGAGCGGAGGCAGGTGCCGAGTGTCCTCCGAAAATCCCTGCTAGTGGTAAACGAAGACAGGAAGTAGTGCTCTGTGTATAGGTTGGTGAAGTTAGACGGTACAGTGCCGAGACGGAGAAAGCATGAAGAAGTGAAGTAATCAGAGTGAATTAAGTGATGCTTTTACCTGGTATCAATCGGAACATACAAGTGAATAAGTGACAACGGTGAGAGAAATCAAAGCAAGACATGGGTTGACTGACTGGTGAAAGAGCCTACAAGTATATCAATATTCCAAGATCACTCGTGAGTGAAGCCGGAACACCGTCAGTGACAAACAGGAAGTGTCTGAGCGCGTGACACGGGCGCGTTTGGAGGCGTCTGAACGCCTAGTGACTGTCTCCAGAGATGAGGTCACGATGAGATGAGACGGCAGGAATGAAGGTCGCTCGTCTCGTGCTGTGTGTGGTGGGCGCGGCGGCACTGCTGCCTCGGGCGTCGGCCAAATTCCACTACGGCGAATACAAGACGATCGAGCAGATGAGGAGCGGGAGAGAGGAGACTGGCAGCCCTCTGATGAACCTCTGGTAAGAATGAGTCGTGCACTCTTCGGGCATGACGGTCATTTTCGAAAAAGTATTTGCAGCTTTTATTCTCGCTTTATCATTGATGACTTCTTGTCCTCATTGCAGTAAACTCGATAGATTGTCCAAGCCGAGCTATCTCGAGCGATCGGCCCTCTGCGAGCTCTGCACCATGGCTTCCAAAGCCCTGATACTAACAGCCCACGGGTCAGATGGTCACGGTTCAGTTGCGTCCCGCTGACCTCTAAACGCTCCATGTCCTCTACCCGGATTCCATCTGTCCTACCGTGAGCGATCCCACGGCGGTGCCTCGTCCTCCCAGGCCCGTTACACGCCTCACAGGCTCTGTGACGTCATCAGCATCCTGCGGTGGCCCGGGGCGATCTAGGACAGACTGTGGACGGCATACTGACCGATGAAAGCAGAACACTGGTAACGTTGCCAACGGTCAGCTTCCGGGGTCACGACCCCGACACACCGGGGTCAGATTCAAAACCTCGGCACACCCGGGGTCAGGACCTCGGCGGCTCGTGTGACTGCACAGTGCACTGAGGTTGAGAAGGGTTACCAGCTCAATGCAGGCATTGGCATTCAGCACTGCAGATCCCTGAGTGACTGCACTGAGTGCCTGAGTGACGGCACTGCACTCCTGAGTGCCTGACAAGTGTTTCCTTCTTAGAAATTTCAAGACAGTAGGTAGGTAATAACTTTAAATCTCAATTAATTTATTTAATGTCTCTGATGGACATCAGCATTTCCATGGCCGAGGTCATTTTCCTGATTGTCAGACTGTATCGGGTACTCTCCATTGTCCGACTCTGTCAGACTAGTTATACTTTATAGTTATACTTATAGTTATACTTTCTCTAGCTAGTATATAGAGCACCGCCAGAACGTGCTGAGTCATGTCCATTTGCGGCAAGTTGTGCCGAGTCATCATCTGCTTTCACGCTCTTTGCTTTCAAACCGTTCTTGATTTAAATGGACGTGAGTTATAACGGGCTAATCGAGGATGTCAGTTTCACTTGTAACACTTTTCGTTACTTAGGCGGCTTAGGCCATATACGCCATTTTCAAGAAAGCAGTATCTTATAAAAGTGTGTAGCAGTAATTTTTGTATGTCGTGTTTCACTTTGTTCGCTGCCCCATAATGCATTCATAAACTCAGGCATCATGTCGTCTCTTCTCAGGTCGTCAGCGATGGAAACGTTTACCAGCGGCATTTATCGGCTGCTGCAGGTCAGCACGGTACTCAAGTCTGACCTCGCTGACCTCTGGAAGTACCCAGACTACCCAGAGTACCCGGAGTACCCTCAGTACCAGCGGTACCCGCAGTATCCACGGTATCCAGAGTATCCGGAGTACCCGGATCTGGCATCGGCTGCCTCCGCAAGTCACGGCCTGAGCTTCATCGGAGTCTACCCCGACCAGGGAAACAAGTGCTACCGCTGTCCTGCAGACCAGGCTTCGGCTGCCTCCGAGCAGGTTATCAGTACGGAAAATGTCCTTCATAAGGAACCGAGCCAGGCGAGCACTGGGGCCTCAGCGCAAGCCGCCGATCCAACGTACCCAGATTACGGTTCATACCCGTCTTACGGCCAATATCCCGAGTACGGTTCGTATCCCGAGTACGGTTCATATCCCGAGTACGGATCTTATCCAACTTACGGCCCGTATCCCGAGTACGCTCCGTACTCAGATTATAGCGATTACGGTGACCGTGTGTCTGAAGAAGAGCGGGAGCCGCTGGTGGCTCCGTTCGTGCCTGGGGGAACCATCTGGATGGGGTTGAGGATCGTTCTGCCGGTGACGGTGACGGCAGCGACGTCGTCGGCACGGGAACGGGAAGCACAAGTGGAGGTTGGAAAAAGAAGTAGAAAATAGACTAGTGCGGATGTTTACATAAAAGAGAAGACTAATCAGCTGCCTGCTACAGGTTGCAATGGACGGGGATAATGAAGTAAAAGACGGACCGAGGCAGTGACATGGTAGTGCAGTGGTCGTGTCTCATGCTCGGGGATCAAAGTTTGATCATTGATGTGGTTATTGATCGGTGACCAGTGATGAATGGCCAATGAGCTATGACGAGTGACTATAGTGACCAATACCAAGTGAACGGTGGTTGAGTGGTGGCAAGTGACTCGTTTCCAGTGATAAGCGGTTGATAAACAATGATCAAACATACCATTGCTCAATAACCAGTGCATACAATGTTGCTTGCAACAAATGAATAAATAAATATCCATGATTTGTGACTGGTAATCGGAAACAATTAGATCAAGTGTCTTCGTAAAAGCGCGAAATGAATGATCATCATTCATCAATCTATTTATCAATGGCCATTGACCAGTGAACAGTGATCAATACCTAGCTATGAGCCTATGATCACCTATCATCATCACCAGTGACTAGCTGCATCGGTGTAAAAAATATTAATCAACGATAAGTGACGTAGTCACGTAGCTGTTTAGAAGTGCCCGATGACCGGCGTCAGTCAGCAATGACCGAAATGTGGTGAGCGCCTCATGAGTCGCAGTGAGCATCCAAATTTGGTAAAGATGAAGTGACATGCCGACCATGGATGAATTACAAGGAGCAGTGACATGACAAATAATCAATACCAGAACATGACGTTTTCTCGACGTTTTCTCGAGAAAATGACGTTTTCGTGACAATTGACATGAATGTCACTTTATAGTTCATGACATGAATTCACTTTATAATTCATGACATGAATTCACTTACCTCAGGTGAATACGATGGCCTAAAAAGCTAGCAATTTATCATGACTCTAGCAGGTAGTTCAACGCAAATTTTAAACCAAAACTTTTGATTTAATTAAGGAATAGAGAAGTCATAAAACGTAACTTGGTACGCATTACGCTATGACGGAAAAACGGACAGGCAGAAGGGCAGATGGACAGATGGACAGACGGACAGACGGACGGACTGACGAATAAACGGACACAGACGGGTCACGGACAGACGGACACAGGCAAACGGACACAGACGGGTCACGGACAGACGGACACAGGCAAACGGACACAGACGGGTCACGGACAGGCGGACACAGGCAAACGGACACAGACGGGTCACGGACAGGCGGACACAGGCAAACGGACACAGACGGGTCACGGACAGACGGACACAGGCAAACGGACACAGACGGGTCACGGACAGGCGGACACAGACGCATGTAGATGGACAGCTGGGACAGACAGACACATACGGAAAAACGGACATAGGAAGACAGACGGAAAGACGGACAGACGAACATATAACGGACGTCGGACGGATGGACAAACGGGCACGAGACAGGCAGCCATTGGTTGGTGGAAACTTGAAACAGACGGTTGTGCATATTGACGGGTACAGACGTGAGAAGAACAGTCAAATTGCCAGACTGACCACTGACCAGTGACCGATTAATGCACAGATGGACGGACAGACGAGCAGACAGACGGACGATTCACGAAGGAACGGACAGACGAACAGACTGACGGACGATTCACGAAGGGACGGACGGACAAACGGATAGCCTTGGACTTATCTTTCTAGTTGAGGTTTATTTGCCATTGGGTCTACAGTGCAGGGATATTTCTATATCGCACTCCTCTGAGATGCAAAATGAGATCATAGCATCGGACAGAGGAGCAGGAAACTTTTTATACATAGGTGTCGCTGCCATCGCTTCTGCTTCAGTTGTTGATGGTCAGCTGCGTGTTGGCACGTGGGCTGCGAAGCATGCTGTGTTGTCTCGATAGTGGTTCAGTGCCAGTGTGGATAGCTGCGTGATTTTTTGTTTTCGATTGGTACGATCTGTTTGGCCTGCGGACGGCGACGGACGACGGTAGCCCGTCTGGCGGAGGATAGCTGATAGAGCCGCCTGAGGTGAGTACCTAATTCCTGGCTTCACTTCGCATGCGTGTGCAAATGCAATCCTTCCTCGCCGCTCAATATCGTTGCCCGGTACTGGCGATTCGCACCCTTTTTCTTTTAGCCCCATTTCATACTGGCTGTCTCTTTCAGCTGCTTTCGGCAATTGAAGCCGGACATTAGGTATCATTGGTCGCATTCGTCGCTTTCGGACGCTGTGCTTGGGATGTAGCGACATCTATGCAGCAGGCCTACTAGGTGGTCCTAGGTGGTCTCTTGTACAGATGTCGCTAGAAAGCGCTTTGTCCCATTCTTGTATCAAGTGCAAGAGGAATGGACCATAGGGTAGTTCTGAGGTTCTGCACGCGGCTGTCCAATGGATCTCACATCCGCGACAAAAATGACATTGAGTTCGATGCTCTGTTTGGATTCCATGGGGAAGGTATATACCTATCACCGGGTGGCCTGTCGGATCGTGACGGCTTCAGCCACGGCGGAGGAAGTAGATATGCCTTTCGTCATTTTAGGACGTACCGGATGCTCCGCGGTCCAAATTTAGACGGTAGGTATAGTTCCGAGTCGTGGTATAGCTCCGCGTCAATCTCATTCAGCCCGAGCCAGTCTGCGATCAACGCTTAACTACGCTCACATGTTGACAAGCTATTTTGTTCGAATAAGTGCACAGTAAACGCACACCCCAAAATCAAACGGTTAGTCGGTTATTATAGCCCTAGGGGCCCTAGGTATATAGGACTTTGATTATAGCCGAACGTGACAAACTTGTCAAACTGTCTAAGCACAAAGGTTTCACATAGCCCGAAGATCAGTGCATTGTTCGTCATCAAAGCATTCATGAAAGTACTGTGTGATCTTTTTTTTTTTACAGAAGTAGCAAACGCTCATCTTGTCAACCCTGAAACTGTGCATGATATACCTAACATTTGAAGATTTGATACCTTTCTTTCCTTTGGTAGATATGAAGATATAGTGCTTGTTGGACATCTGATGCCTAACTTGAAAGTGAAACCGTTATAATTTCTTTCGTGACAGTTCGGCCATCTTTCTGCGACCATCGGTCGTACATTTAACCGATTTAACCGGGGACCGGGGCTGCACATCACTGAGTCAGGGGGAAGTTGTTATCAATCGAGGTCCGACGCTGACACTGAGTCCAGGGGAAGTTGTTATCAAGTGGGGTCCGACTGTCCCATCGCTGCTGTGTCCGGCCGTTTGTTCTCATTGGATCGGGCCGACAGCCGACACGATGCCGTCACTGTCCCAGTATATCACCATTAACGTAACGCGTTACATAATGGGACGTAATTTCCAGTGCCGAACTTTGCGTGGCCCGTTCTGGCACAGTGCACATCCATTAGCTCTGTGAAAAGGGCGCTCAAAGGGCCGCCAAAAACTCCCATCGAGTGGGGTGCGGCCGGGCCATCGTGGACGCTCGTGCGAAGGGGGAATGTACCACGGACAATTAACAGGACATGTCACACTGCTATACCTGCGATGAGAAATGATCATGCGACGAATATGACCGGAAATGAGCTTAATTGAATTATTGCTTAGATTAAATTGTGATCATAGTGGAACTACCAAGCAAGTCTGGAATAATCGTTAAAAAGTAATAAACTCTTTGCACTCAGCAAAGCTGCGATGTAACTTCAAACCCTCGAGCACCGATTTATGTTGCGTCTTCTGTTCCCATGTAAGTTTGGCAGCTTTTGTATCTCGATCTGAAATGCCTCGTTGCTTCACGATTTGCTGTCTAACTTTGCAATAACTGAATTTTAAATCGAAACTTGAGACAAATGGAGGCTTTGTCTTTCGCGAAACTTTGTTACGATATGTCAAAAACGAACACCTACACATTGGTTGCCGGATCCTCGGTAGTCCTTCGTTGTATTGGAGATGCATCGCTATTCCTTGATTATACGAGTAGTTGTGCAGCATCTTGCATGCCTCTATCATACGGACTAAATGGACATCAAACACCGTCTAAAGCGGCGGTGAAGCTGCAGAGCTCAGAAGTGGGTCTGCGCCCGCCGGACTTTTCCTTCCACGCCAGCCACCTCCTGCTTCGGTATTCCTCGCTGCGCCCACCAGGAAGCCTGCCTGCTCCGGGCCGGCGCGGCGGCGGCACAAGTGGCCGCGCTCAGCTCGGCGTCAGCACCGCTGACTTGCACTCCTCGCCGGCCGGCTGGCTCACGCAGGATGACGTGCACTTCTTCAGCTCACGCAGCGACGCGGACGCTGGCTCTGACGCCGCCCGTGTGAACGCCCTGCCCTGCGGCTACCCGCGGAGGCACGGACGGCCGACCGGCGCGGCTTGGCGGGCTCCGAGGCGGCCCTGAGAGGCTGGGTGAACGATGCTGCTTCTGACGGTGACGTGCCGATCGGCCTGTTCTGAGCTCAGCAGTTGATAGGAAGCAGGTGCTGGACCTCGAATTATACACAGGCCACAGACGACTGTTTTGGAGACAGTTTTATGTAAATCTCGTAGGGAAAAGGAAGGGCAGCCAGGCGACTGTTCCGCTGTCCCACACTAATTTTATTTTATCACACCCTCAGTTACGGATGTCGCCAGTCACTTTTCTACCACATCTGATGTTTTATGTTCTTCCTGCTCCCACCGATGTTCTGTCCCCCTATCGCTACTGATGTTGCTTCCGGCCTCCCCATCCTACGCTGATATCCCTTCCCGTTTGTCCCCTCGCCGCTGATACAGCGTCATTTCATGCCGCGGCGTGGCGCCATTCCACAAATGAGCAGCGCCTGAGACATTAGAGCCGCAGTTCCGGTCATTTAACCGGACCGCCATTAGCCACTTTTTGCCGGTGACGTCACCTCAGTGTAAGCGGCGCCGTCTCGCGGCGAGCAGACTGCGCCGGAAATCGCCGCGATCCTGCCGCGGCGACGTTCGATGCCCATTTGGAGCGGCCGTCGAAAAACGCCACCAGTCGGCGAATGGCCGCCGGCGGTCCATTTCTCACAGTTTTTGCGCGCGGCCTTGTCGACGTTCGTCGCTCGCGACGCGTCCTTTGTCCGCGTCGGCGCCGACAGGGGACCGCGCCGCGCCGCTGCAGCTCCGCGCACGGTAGTGGCTGAAGATTTATGGCACGCGCCCCGGCAGACCGGTTCCCTGTTAATCCACCCATACCGTCAGTGTCTATGCGAGATTAGGCATTTAAGCAGATTAGCTCGATAATCTCTGACCTGGCTCTGCCGGGAGGTGGTCGTTTGTTGAGTAATAAATAAAATTAGGAGCCGTTTCTCTAAGTGATGATTCCCTGAGTGGGCAACAGGGAAATTCCGTTTCTTCAATCGATTAAAATAGCGCGCTTGTAAGCATAAAATAAGCCTTCCCGGTGGTTAGGTGTGTTAGCGATTTTTTTTATGATTGGATTGCTCTTAAAAAAATGACGTGGGCACAAAAGGTCTCACTTTCGCGCACTGATAATTTAACGGTCCAGATAATGATATCCTGACATTCAAAATTAACTGAAACGTTATTTATCTGATCATGTCGTGTTAGGTGACCTTTTATGTGACCTTTCAGTTGACCTTTGCCTAGCTCAAAACCGTAGCATAGCAATGTAGTTGCACGGTGTACAATAATCGCTGTAATACCTGCTATTGAGGAACGCATTTCGCAGCTGGACAGCGCGTTTAGCCCTACAATTGCTCTTTTCATGTATAATTGAAAGGGGCAATAATTTATGTTACGTGCAGTCGGTCTACGACTTTCTGTTCTAATATTTCTGCTCTGACGTACCAAGGTACCTGAATTTGTCTGTTAGTTAATAGACTTATTTTGAAATAGGTACCTACCACCCACGATGCAAAAACCAGACATGGTAGTCAAAGGCATCACTGTTGGCCGTTGATGTAGTTGGAGGCGACTTTCTGTTGGCATATTAAATTATTGACTCGTTTTTTTTTTTTAGGTGAGACCGTCTAAATATGCACAAGGACGTGTTATGTATGGGTCGGCAAAAGGTATGGATATTGGTAAAGTGGTAATTACCACCCAAATATGTCATACTCTTAGTTTTCGTCTGCACCGAACTGTTCCACAACCGCCCATGACCACTTTGCCACGCTACTCTTCGTATCGCTGCCCCGTCTGTTTTCCCGTCCATCTATTCCTTCCGTTTACTTCTGTCCCGTCTGCTGCCGTCTCGTCTGCCACCGTGATTCTCAGTCGATTCTTGCCGTCGTCTCCTTCCATCTCGCCGGCCATGTGCCGATGAGGTGGCCCATTATGCCCGGTGACGGATCGGCCGTCATACGGGAGACGGACGGACCGTACACCCGTACGTACCCTCTACCTATGGCTCACCGCGGCGCCTCCTGCGTATGACAGTAGTCAGATTAGGTGGGGAACAGACCCCGGGTCCGTATTGCGGGACTCAGACAATGGTACGAGTATTGATGAAGAGTGATTCTGGCGCTGATGAATGATGTGGAGACGGCAAGAGAGTCTTGCTAAACATTGTCACAATAAGAGGTTCTTAGTACTTACCTACATTCTGCACATGGTTGAAACCGTAGTGCTAGCTTAAGAATCCCTATGCTTTGTATTTCATTCACGTTATTCCCCTGTTAGGCCGCAAGACAGGGATTCTATTTTCTAATTCTAAGTTCCTGTCCATTACACCTTCGTTCATCGACGTGCAATATTTGCCTCCCTTTAGTTTCCACGTTCCCTTTTTTCGTTCTGTATTCTTCCCGTGTCCGCCCGCTATTTTTGAGCAATGAGCTGCATAACCAATCTCCATGCCGCGTTCAACATATATCCTCCACACCATTATTTTATCATTATATACTCGTTCCGCGTCATCCTCCTTATCCGTTCCGTTTCACGCGTCTGTTCTGTGTCGTTCGATATCTATCCCTTCCCTTCCGTTCCGTGTCCGTTCCGTATCGTCTGATCCCTATCCCTTCCGTGTCCTTGTCCGTTCCGTGTCGTCCTCCTTATCCCTTCCGTTCCGTGTCCGTTGCGAGCCCGCCGCCGGACCTGTCCAGTGACGTCCCATTGATTGCAGTGCCGGGCCGGTCGCTGCGGGCCGCATTCAAAGCCCTGCCACCGCACAATGGGCACAGAAAGTATTTCATCAATTATAGCCGGGGTCATAATGGCCCCAGGCTAGGCCGTAAATTTGGGCACCACCTCCGACGGCGGCCATTGGTCGTTGCCATGACGACCTCTGACAACACGCCACTCTTTTGTGGTACGATTATCGACTCGGCTTTGCATACAAGCCGAAGCTACCTATGGTCGGCCCGGCTGGCCAGGCGTGACCCGCTGCACCTGAATGGGTCACTCAATGGTCGTGTTTGCAGCGTCTGCGTCTGTTTGGCCACCTCAGACGGTGTTTTTGGTAGACAAACATGGCGCGGGCGGTAAGTTCGCGGAACAGCCGGACCAACTATACCCGCCGACTTGTTTGCAGTGAATTGGACCGTTAATGTGGTCTCTCAAACAAGTACATAGACTGACATGAAGGCACTGAGATGTAAATAAATTTCTGTATTAGATCATGATCGATTAGTAGTTTGTTTGATAGAGTAGTTTGTCATGGTTACCCCCGTATAAGAAGTTGATCGTGGTTCAAATTTGCAAATTTAATAATGTGTGTTTTTTAGTGAGTCCATTGTTTGGTAGGATTCCTCAAGGTGTTGTGTTCGGTGGTTCAGTTGACTTTTCATAGACATTTCGTTCGGCATTAGCCTCCAATGACGTTTCGCGTATGAGGACTCTAATATTCGTTTCGACGACTCATTGATTCAATATTATTATTTCATTATTGCCTTCGTTTATTGAGTGTCCGCGGCACTGCAGTGAGATAAAACGAACGACAATCACCCCTGCTATTACATTTTGAATTGCACCGTATCTGCCTATTAGTGGCCGTGACTGTCGATTTGAGCGGAACAGCAGAGCAGTTGGAACGCCCCATTATGGTCTCACTATGATAACCCAATGTCCTCTCTAGCCTACCCCGGACGACGGTTTTACCCTTTTCGTGACAGCCAATTTTATTTTATGCACGATTACCATTGACACATTACTCACGACATTAATTATTACTCTTTATGGGCCTAAATTCATCTTACCATGGCGGCTGATTGACGCTGGAGCCGCCTGAAAAGGGTCGCCGCATCATTAACAACCCCATAAAGAAGGCGCGCTGACGGCCGCGGCGACAGTCGCCATATAGGCCTACTCGGGCCTTTGTCGCTGGACGGCCTCTGCAAACAGGCGCCGTTCCTCATCAGTCGCAGCCCAAACGGACGGCTGACGGCCAGTCGACGCCGGCAGCGCCATTTTTAACCGTCTCCTCATGTCTGCAGAATAAACATCTCCAGTGGCTGGGCCGATCCATCTTGTACGGGCGCCAGGGGCATCAGCGGGAGGCAGTGGGCACAGCGACTGAAAGAAGGGGACAGCAACTGAGAACAGGGGACATTGACTGTCGGCAATGGCTGTCAACAGGGACAGCACTGTCCACAGGGACAGCGACTGACTGTAGGAGACAGCAATGGCGGCGGAACACCTTCAATTAAGGGGGGCACTGCCGACTTTTGGTCCCATTCTTTCCATGCAACGCCCATAGGGCTAATGTAAAAATGTCAAAATCAAAGGGGGGCACGGTGCCCGGCCCCGGTGCCCTCCCCGTTCCGCCGCCTATGGGAGACAGTAACGACAGCAGGGGATAGTGACTACCAGAAGGGGACAGCGACTGCCGGAAGGGGACTGGGAACAGCGACTGTCAGCAGGGGACTGCATCTGCCAGCAGGGTACTGCTGCAGTCAGCAATGAAGTGCAGGCATAAAAACGGACCTTCTTTATCAGTATGGGAGCTGCAGCTGCATACTACTACAGATAACTTTCAGGGAGCAAACGTCACCAGCCGTCTGAAGGAGACAAACTATGGGGAGCAGTCCACAGCATTGGCGTCATTTATCTGTTTTAAGGACCTATAAAGCCCGTAAGGGTACAGATGCCGGCAGGATACCGCTTGCTCATCGCTCTGTAGGTAACCAAAATTATCAGCAGAAATCACAGAACATGACTCAATTTTTAGGCAATGTCATCGTAAGCATTTTCTATGCCTCTAAAGTTAGAAATCCATCATTCTCCTAATCCCTCCAACTCCTCCCATGCTTTATCCCTGCCACCTTCTTCTATTCTTACCTTTGCCTTTCCTCCACTCTTTGCAATTTGACCCGGCAGCCGTCTCCTTGCCACCCTGTCCCTTCCCCTCGTCCCAGAACCCTTCCATCCCTTCCTCCCACTCCGCCGTCCCGCTCCATCCCTGAACTACCTCTGCGCCCATCCTGCCGGTTCATTCTCGTCTCTTCCCTGCCACAGTGGCGGCGCTGATCCGTTTCCATCACCCGGCGCCTCATAAAGCGCTCGGTAAAAATGCATAAGTGCGGTCCCAGGTGTGGTGCAGGCCGGCCGGCACTCGGATTGATGACAGAGGCCGATTAAACGCCGCGCCGCGGCTCGATCGCGCCGCGCTGCCGAGACAGCGCGGATCGCTCACACCGACAGTCGCCAAATGAGACGACCGCGCCGCGCCGCGTTGGCCCCAGGTGCGCCGGCACCGCCGCACAATGGCACATGTCTGGGCGCTGACAGATGGGCCGCGCCCAAAACCCGCGCTGAAATGGATCATCCCGTGTAGTTTGCTATATTTCATACTGTCAAGTAAATGATGTCGTTTTGTCATATATGTTCGTAGATGCCATTTGTTGATGGCGCTTTTTGTTGACCTGTTTTGGAGTAATTTTATGATGGGATCCTAGTGATGGCTCACCAGGGATTCACAAAACTCTGTTGTGTCATTTTGTTGCGTGAGAGATGGTCTGGCAATGTCGTAAAAGTGAAGCCGGAAACTGGTTAACCTATGACGTTTCAGGGACCAAAATTAAATTGGCGTGCGTAGAGCACGATTTGGTCCCAAACGAAATTAAAAGATAGCCAATTATGCTGCAGAAATGACTTTTTTATATCGTCGTTCGGATTCAACGCACAATGTATCGATATGTTGAGTCGCCTATATCGATATGTTGTGATTCGCTTATATCGATATGTTGTTAGTCGCCTTTTGTATCGATATCAACGTGTGGGCCAATAAAGGCGTGACGTGTCACTTGCTGGCACGGCACGGAGCACGAAACATGGCGCAGCCTGTGGTGAACTTGCGGTTTTGATTTCTATTTTTGGTGGGTTAAAAGCAACTTGAAGAAGTGTAAGAAAGCGAGAAGAAGCAAGACAACATCAAGCAGTGATGTCTGGATTTACCCCACCAGAACAGTTTGATTTTACTTCACCAGAGCATTGGCCTCTGTGGCGCGACCGCTTCAGACGATATCGCCAGGCGTCAAAGCTAAATCTCGATGAGGAGGAAACCCAGGTCAGTGCACTTGTTTATGCAATGGGGCCAGAGGCTGAACATATTATTCTGAGCATAGCAGCTTTCCCTCACAACAATTTTGAAGCCGCTGTGCGCTGTTTTGATGGGTACTTTACCCCAAAGAGGAATGTGATTGCTGAGAGGCATGCTTTTGAGATTAGAACACAAGGCGCTTCCGAGTCGAACGAAAGCTACATTAGAGCAGTGCATTGCCTTGCCGAATACTGCCAGTTTGCTGACAAAAATGAAAGGATCAGAGACCGTCTGATAGCAGGAATGAAAGATAAAAATATGTCCAAGCAGATTCAGTTACGAGCTCTGGATTCAGATGTGACCCTTGAAGTTGTGGTGCAGATGCTTCGTAATCATGAACTCGTCCATGACCCGAGTACCACAGACAATGTGAACAGGATTGAAAGCAGAGCGAGATACAAGCCAGCACCACATCAAGCGAGACGCCCAAGCCAGCCTGGACCAGCTGTTGGACGAAGCCAGAGCCAGCCAGATCCAGCCTCGTCCAGACCAAGATCAGGTCGTGGACGAGCCGGCAGAGGATCACTACTCTCCACAACATGCAGGTATTGTGGAAGGAGGAGGCATACCAGTCCGCAGCAATGTCCAGCCCTGGGGAAAACCTGTTTCAAGTGTGGTGGCAGGGACCACTTTGCAAATGTTTGCTCGGGTTCAAGCCATAGAGTTCAGAGTGTCCAATGTGCCCCAGATACTGAACATGATGAGGATCAGGAGGAAGGTTATTTCCTTGGGGTGGTTGAAGGGCACAAGAGCAAGGACTGGACAGTTTCTGTTGAGGTTGGTCAAAGCCAAGTCAGTTTCAAAGTGGACTCTGGTGCAGATGTTAACATCATGTCTCTCCAGCAGTATGAGCAGATGGTGCAGAAGCCAGACCTGCTGCCCACCTCAAGACAGCTGACCAGTGTTGGTGGTGCCCTTGATGTCCTGGGAGTATTCAGTGCAACCATCAAGTACAAGCAGGTGAGCCTTGAGAATGAACATTTCTATGTTCTGGACACTTCTCAGAATCTGTTGTCACGCTCCACTGGAGAGAGGCTCGGAGTGATTGAATTCACTGGAGAGGTGAGACTGTCTCAGAATGTGTTTGGTCCAACTGGTTTGATGAACACATCACCAATCAAAATCAGGCTTGTTGATGATGCCGTACCCTCTGCTGTGCATACTGCTCGTAATGTGCCATTCCCACTGCTGAAGTCGGTGAAACAGGAACTGGAGAGAATGGAAGATGCTGGAATCATCAGGTCAGTCTCAGAACCCACTGACTGGTGTGCACCAATGGTGCCCGTTCCCAAGGGTGGTGGTTCAGTCCGCATCACGGTCGATTACAAGAACCTGAACAAGTGTGTGAAGAGAGAGATCCACCCTATCCCCACTGTGGAACAATTGACAGCTGAACTTGCAGGTTCGAGCATCTACAGCAAGCTGGATGCCAGCTCGGGGTTCTACCAGCTCCCACTGGACAGGGAGTCACAGCTACTGACCACTTTCCTCACCCCATTTGGCAGGAAGGCATTCCAGCGGCTTCCAATGGGGATAAACCTGGCGCCTGAATGTTTTCAGAAAAAGATGCAGGAAATGCTGGCTGGTCTCGATGGTGTACTGATATACATGGATGACATTGTTGTGTACGGTGACAGTGTGACGCACGACGAGCGTCTGCAGGCAGTTCTCCAGCGGATCGAGTCATCCGGGCTGAAGCTGAACAAAGCGAAGTGCGAGTTCAAGAAGGACAGCATCATCTTCTTGGGCCAGAAGATCAGCAGCAGAGGAGTGGAACCGGATCCTGCCAAGCTCGCAGCAGTGAGGGAACTGCAGGCGCCACAGAACGAGCAGGAACTGAGGAGCCTACTTGGAACCGTCAACTATCTGGGTAAGTTTGTGCCCCAGATTCAAAGCAAGCTGAAACCTCTAAACGACTTGTTGAAAAAGGATGTAGCCTGGGTGTGGTCCCATGTTCAGCAAAAGGCTCTTGACGAAGTAAAGCAGATGCTAACTGGTGCTCCTGTGTTAGCTTTCTATGACCCAACCAGAGAGACCATTGTGAGTGCTGATGCGAGCAGCTATGGCATCGGTGGCTGTGTGTTGCAGCGACAACCCGACTCCCAGCTGAGACCCGTTGCGTTTTGTAGCAGAACGCTGACCCCATGCGAGCAACGATATGCTCAAATTGAAAAAGAGTTATTGGCTGCTGTCTGGACATGTGAACAAATGCACATGCTACTGTCTGGTCTACCACAGTTTCGACTTGAGTTAGATCATAAACCGTTGATTCCGTTGATCAACTCAAAGAGCCTAGTCGACACACCTGTTCGATGCCAGAGACTTTTGATGCGTTTGACAAGGTACAATCCAGTCGCCACCTATGTGCCTGGAAAGCAGCATGTTGTACCAGATTACCTATCCCGGCATCCCTGCAAAGAGACCGACAATCTCGCCACTGTCTTGCAGAATGACGTCAGCGATTACGTGTCCGGCGTGATCGGCAGCCTGCCCGTGAGTGATCACCGCCTGGAGGAGATTCGGGTGCTGCAGGAGAGGGATGATGACATCTGTCGTGTCACCCAGCAGACTCTTCATGGCTGGATGGAGGGTCCGAGGGCCCTGCAGGACTACTTCAGCGTCCGGCATGACCTGAGTGTGGTGCACCTGCCGTCAGGCCCTCTGCTCCTGTACCGCAACCGTCTCGTCATCCCTTCGAGTATCAGGTCAGAGATTTTGAATAAGCTGCACAATGATGGCCACTTTGGTCTATCCAAATGCCGACAACGAGCTGACCAATCAGTCTGGTGGCCCGGGATCTCTGAGGATCTGAAGAGACATGTCAGCCAGTGTCAGTTTTGTCAGATAAACAGTCCACAACAGCATCGTGAGACACTCATACCGACTCCCGTCCCAGTGTCTGTGTGGAGTCACATTGCCTGTGACATCTGTCATCACAACGGTCACGATTACCTGATTACAGTGGATGTGCTCAGCAGATACCTTGAGATTCAACGCCTTCCCCGTCTCACGAGTTCGGCGGTAGTAGAACGACTCAAAACGCTATTCGCCCGCCATGGAATCCCCGACATGGTAACATCCGATGGTGGAACTCAGTTCACGTCACATGTGTTCCAGAACCTGTCCACCGAGTACGGTTTCCGGCATCGGATAACCGACCCTCACACGCCGTCTTCGAACGGCGCCGCTGAGCGCGCCGTAAGGACGGCTAAGTGGCTCCTCCGCCAGCGGGACCCGCATCTGGCGCTGCTCAACTACCGCGCTACGCCGGTGGAGGCGACAGGCCAGTCGCCTGCTCGTCTGCTCTTTGGACGCGAGATCCAGACTCGGCTTCCGCGTCCGCGGGTCGTCGAGTGTCAGGACTCTACACTCGACGCCGCGAGGAGGAGAGATGGTGAGAGGAAGGAGCTTCAACGAAGGAGCTTCAACAAGCATCACGGAGCTCGCGACTTGCCGCCGTTGCGGCCTGGGGATGTAGTGCGGGTGCGAACAAGGATCGACCCGGACTGGAGCGAGCGAGTGACAGTGCGTGAGCGGATCGGGCGACGAAGTTATGTGGTAGATAACAATCGTCATACAGTGAGGCGCAATCGAGGCGCCCTGCGCCTGTCACCGGGGATCGAGCCTCCCACGGGCTCGTCGGACCTCCCGGTGCCCTTGTCGGTGCGGCCGTCGCCGGGCGTGCCGGAATCTGTGCGGCCGTCGCCGGGCGTGCCTGTTGGTGTTTCAGTGCGGCCGAGCCCGACTGTCTCGATGCCGCGGCCGGCTATCTCTCCGCCGGGTCAGACGCCGGAGCCCTGTCCTTCCGCAGCGGCGAGTCCGAGCAGGACCCGCAGCGGCCGGCTGTACGGGTCGCGTTCGTGATCCCCTGTACGAGTAGGTCGTAGTCTGTTGTACCGTTTTGCTTTTCTTTGGGGGGAGATGTATCGATATGTTGAGTCGCCTATATCGATATGTTGTGATTCGCTTATATCGATATGTTGTTAGTCGCCTTTTGTATCGATATCAACGTGTGGGCCAATAAAGGCGTGACGTGTCACTTGCTGGCACGGCACGGAGCACGAAACACACAATATCACAGGTGTTGTTTGTTTGAAATGAAGGAACTGATGCGGCTAGCTAATGCTGAAGTAGTTTTTATATCGGTACGCTTAGATTAATCGAAAGTAGGTATGTTCTTACAACCTTGATTCATATTTCAAGCTGCTAATAATCAAAAACATGTAAACAAACAAAACAAGACCAGATGAAAGTAGTATTAACCCTCGCGGGCCCGGGGGGGGGGGCGTTTTTCGCCCCCCCTGGCGAATATTTGCGATAACTCCCGAACGCTTAGGGATAGGAAGGCGAAACTTTCAGTACCTTTTCTCCCATCAATTTGACATCTTCTGAAGTAAAAAATTGGGACCTAGCCCCCTTCATGACGTCACAAGGTCCATTTTTCTAGACCCCTAAACGGCAAAAATCGGCGTCACAGACGCAAACTTCAAATAGCTGCTAAAAATAGAGTTTTAGAGATAAAGACAAATTACGAGCACGGCTGTGTAGCGTTTGACCTAGAGAAAAATAGAAAAATAGTTGTGGTGACCTGAGGTCAGAGGTCAGGTCAACGACCCCGAAATGTGGTTTTAGTTTTTTGTAAATAACTTCGACAAAAATGGTCCTAGAGCTACGGCAGTGGTACCATCGCATTCGCCTTGTCAAGCCGCGTCGAATGATATATATTTTGTTCGGAAAAGGTCAAGTTTCATGTTGACCTCATGTGACCTCGAATGACCTCTGGTTGACCTTGACACATGAAAGGTCGGTTATGATGGATTTGTACCCGCTGATCACGAATCTGGCATCTATTTTCCTCTAAGCCTTCATTTAGAGCTTCCGGATGGCAAAATTGTCTTATTTATTATTACTAGCTTGAATCAGTGAAATAGCCTCTAGCAGGGATACTCTTCTGTGACCTTGACCTTTGAGCAGCCTTGTATCGTAAGATGAACCACATATAGGGAACTGATAAGCCTCAAAACATTTCAAAACATCTTGGAAGTTAGCACGCAAGATGTGCGAAAAAGTGCCAAGTTTGAGGTCAATTTTGAGCGTCACCTTGACCTTGACCTTTGATTTGGAGCACATTTTCAGAATCCCCAGATTCTCTTCTTTCGTTTGACGCCCAATTTTGCCGGTTTGATGCAGCCTGCCGTCCTCTAGAAGGCTTACTTTAAGATCACTACACATGTGCCGGTTTTGGCCTTTGACCTTGACCTCTGACCTTGAAAATTGACCTGAGGTAAAAAATTTTAGGTGCATTAGAATCGTCTCGTAAGGACCTTTCGTTTGGTATCGCTTTTGTTTCCGTAGCTCCCTTATTTACGGAGTTAGACAGGGGGGGGGGGCGAAAAACGCCCCCCCCCCCCCGGGCTGCGATGGTTGGGATTACCCCCCGGGCCCGGCCGGGTTAAAGTAATCGTAAAATTTGAGGTCCTACCTCCTATGCATCCAGAATTGAGTACCTACAAAACTTCAGTATTTAACGTCACAACTCACAACATACGTCACACCTGGGTCCGACTCCATGGGAATCCGCGGGTGGTCTGTGGCATCTGGCCACCAGTCCCTCGTTACCCGTATGATACCCGAGCTCGCCGTCTGAAGAAGTGGGCTGTGATGGACGCACTCGTCGTCTTCCGACATGTTCTTCCATTCATTATGACACGGACGGCTCAGGGCGACTCTGGCAGGGAGTGCTGATGACAGATGGTCCGCTCCCCTTTACGAGTAGAAATAATGCGGTAAGGAAGGTGCATCTCGCTGTGAGTGATTCTGCCATCATGGGTTCTGTGTGCTCTGCCGCGCCGCGAACGGAAAGCTCGTGCAGGATAAGGGAATAGCGCGATCCAGGCTTGCTTGATGATAGGTAGTTTCCCATTCAGTTTTCGATTAGAGATGTTTTGCAGGCCGTTCGTTAGGTATCCTATCTAATTATATGATATCAACCATATATGATTTTGTGCTTTGCCAACCGAGCGATGTAATGGCCATAGTTATGAAGGAGTAACGCAAGAAAAACATGCAGTCCCAGGGCCTCTTTAACTAAAACAGAAGACTGCTCTAAAACTGCCATTACCAGGAAATCATATAGGCATCTAAAGGAATGATGTGATGCAAAGCTGCCAAAGCAGTCAAAGCTTTTTACTGATTAACGTTGATGTTTTATTTAAAACTCGTTATAAGTTTCTAAACTGGTGCCTACTTTTGAAACTTAACCTGCAACTATCGTTTTGTTGCAACTGCCGCGGCGACTATTTGACGATTGAGGTGCTATGGCGGTGGTGCTGGTGGTGGTGGATCGGGTTGGGATGGGGGAGGTGGCGTCAGCCCTGGTGATAAGCTCCCCATGATGAGCGCCACAGGCACATCCCCTTATCTCCAGCCGCCCCGAATCTTGTTATATTCAATGGAAATTGGAGAAAATTGCAAATAAGAGGACGTTATGATCGGTTGCCATAGTTACGGAATGCCGGCGAGGCGTTTTATGTGTGACGGGGATTTCAGAGCTGGCTGTGCTTTATCCCCGCGTATGGCCAGATTTAGGGGGCATATTTCACACAGAAGCAATGTCATGTAACGGCGAATTCGTCCCCAAAAGTCTGACAGGCCGCCATTAGACCGAAAACATGCAAACTTCTCCCGGGACGCGCCTTTGAGATCCGCGTCGAGCCTTGCATTCGTCTTTGATTGCCGGCTATCACACTTTACTGCAACTCAGCGGCGGCCATTGTGCGGGTCCTCTCCATTTCGGCTGGTCTGAATGCGGTGCGGCCAGTGGGGCCAGTGGCGCCTTTCACGGCGGCTGATGAGGCCTCGATGAGCAGCGGGTGAGCGTGCTCGGTGCCGGGCGTGACTGGCCGCCCCGGAGAGGCCCTCACCATGGGACGTGACGGCTCGCCGCTACTGACAGGCGGAGAGACCAGCCGGAGAGCCCCCCGGCAGTCCCGACCCGGCACTCCCGAGTCCTGACCCAGCACTCCCGACCCGGGTCTCTCCGGCACTCACAGTGGGACGAGAGCCAATTGCTGCTTCTAAGGCTCATGGCTAGAGAGAGGAGCAGATCCGAAGAGTCAATGTATCCCGAGAGCTTTTCTCGGATAGTCTGTCTCGGTTCTTCCCTGTTGGCACAGCTATTCAGCAGTGCAAACACTGTCAAAGCAGTATCAACAGTCGCTGTTGTCTTTATTACCGAGTTGGTGGCATATAACTCGATTGAGCAGTAACTCCATTGTCAATATTGTTTCTAATAACAGCGAGGCTGTCGCTTCATATTTGACGTGATGATGAATGTTGCTGAAGTGCTGGCAAAACAGTTGTCTTTTCCTGTTCCATTTAGTTTATTTAAAAGTTTCAGCATTCACTGAAGTGTTGCTGATAGTTTTACTTTTATACATGTGTGATAACTGGTAGCGGAACAGCGGTGGACTATTATTTTCGTTTCACCGTTTGCCATGTACACATTTATTTGTCCATTCTAAGTGTTTTCATCACAAAACCACTCAGTATTTTCTTTTCATCAGCCGCATTCTAACCAATATCCACTGTCCGGAGCCTCGACCACATCCTCTGAGCCGGGATTTGCCCCGCTCCGCCTCGCCGCCGATCTCTGTGGGGCGCACGGCGGCCTCTCGAACAATCGGCGATCCATCGGGCGCCGTTTCTCGGCCGGGCCTGCACGATGGATGTGCGATAGGGCGGTACAGCGCGCCGTCGGCAGCTCGCCGCGCCGCTGCCCGTCTCGACAATCATCCCGCGGGGCCCGCGGCAATTAATCAGGCCCGCCGCCCGCGCCGCATTCAGGCCAAAGATGAATTTCTACAATCCCCAGCACAGATAAGTGAATTTTAACCACGCCGCCGGGACAATTTATCTTGTTTTACTTTGAATTCAATCCGGGGCGATGAAAAATTATCCTGCAATGCCGATCTGCCGGCAAAAAGCGTGCCCTAATGGAGCGAGCGCCGTGATGGATTCCGTCGACTGCTCGCCCTGCGTCGCAGCGGAGCCGCGGCCGGCGGCGGCCATCTTGGGCGGCGCTCTCCACGGCCAGCGGGTCACAAAGGTCACCTCGACAGCGCGGCGCCGTGAGCCGCGCGCGACAACTATTAGCGCCCACCGCCTCGTATTGAGCGTGCCGCCGCTCCTAGATCCAGTGGCGATAGCGACGACGCTTTTGACGTAGCCCAAACAAAATGGCCGCCTCGACCACGACCGAAGCGTTTCCGTTTTGTGTTGAGGTGCGCTATTGTCATCCTGAGAGACTCGAGACGTGTATTCACCGTCAAATGATGTGTTCCTCGCTCAAAGTCAGATAAGTAAGTAGAGGAAATTAACGACACGCGCATTGCCGGATTCCTACACGTCGTATTACAAGCTAGACATGGATACCTACCTATTAGAGAAAGCCTCGACATTCATTGGGGCTAATGGCTATTATTCTGTAATGTATAATCTTTTAGGTATAGGTATATTCGGTACCTTCCTTCCGTACTCAACCTAGCTAAAACTTTCGTGCAATCAACGATGCACAAACTTCTGTGTGGGTATAGAAAGATCTACAGCGATTGATAAGCATTGTCCGTCCGCTCAGTAAAGAAAGTGCGTTGAATAAGAACAAGAAAAATTAAAAATGACTATGGCTGGTGCTACCACCGGCCATGCACAGATAGACAGTCGTTGACCGGTCACATACCCAATGGCCACCTGGCACCTATACCGGTCGGTTATCCCTCGTCTCCACAAAAGAGTGAATGCGACGGAGCGAAATACCTACTGAGCTGCTCCTGCACAGGCAATATAGGAAATATTTGCATGCATTAGTGAATTTACATAAGTGGTTTTGGCTACCACGGGAAAAACCCCGAACGAACGGTTTCTTCAATTAAAAAAGCGCCTTGGATGCTGCCTGTTAATGCACTACTGTGCTGCTCACAACAAATTTGTTCTTGGGTACGCAAGCTGTTTCCTTTTCTTTTAATGCGACTTATAGAAGCGATATCCTGCTCCAGTCCACCCTTGTTGGAGTAATTATACCTAAATTACATTCAGATCAATGCGGAAACATTGAAACAAATCTCAATGCCTTATTACCGCTAGCACGTACCCTAGCATCGGCTTTTATACTACTTCCTATAGCATCATGTGATGATCGAGCTTTCAATCGTATAACGTGGTGCTAAATTCATAAAACCTGCGGAAAAGATGCATGCCAAGACATACATACAAAAAAAGTGTATGCTGCGTGTTGTTCAAAGCGCAGGCTAATTACTTGTAATGCATACCATCTCTTCATAAGCAATCAATCTGCTACACAAGCTTTTCTGGTTCGGAGCCTCTCAGAATTAACTGCTGATGCCGTGAAATTATGCGTTTTACCAATGCTAACATTTAGCGGGCTAAGTACCCCATTTTAGACATTTTATTTGCATTCCAATTTACCGCGATTGTGTTCTATGCTGTTATGCTGTAATAATACTGCTATTAGACGGAACTAATGTGAAACGGGATGCATTACTTACTGCAACGGTCTGTTTAAACGTTACCGAAGGGTCTAACCTAGTGCGGCATGCACATTGCACACACACACACACCGTTCCATTTCTGCAAATCATTTCTGTTTCTGGCGCGTAACGGGACGCGTCACGCACATACTATCATGCTGCGAATTTCACGCAAACGACGCCGTTAGCGCACAAAACACGGTCGTGCCCGGAGGCAGTGAGCGTTTTGCCGGTGCGACAGCCACCTGAGTGTGGGTCGGCACGAAACGAGAGCGTCGACATGACGCGGTCGCTGCCATCAGCATACTGTGCCCTACCCCCCTACTGGCACACGGGATACGTGACACGTGGTACACGGAACGCACGACACGGTACAGACGCTAGACGTGGGCATGGGATGAAAAACGTGGCCTATGTGGCAAGACGCAATACTAGCGAGAGACCCTGGTAAAGCCAGGCTGACACTTGCATGGTTCTGTGGCAAGCACTGGCACGACTTGAGTCGTGCCGGTGCGGAAACTAGTAAATTGACGTGAACTATAGGTGCCCTGACACTTGCACGACTTTTGGTCACGATTTTGTCGTGGCAAGCCGTGCCATTTTCGTGCACGAACTGGGATGGCTCCCGCACTGTTCACGACTAGTGCACGACCAGTTCACGACGATTTCACGAATAATTCACGAATGCGTGCCATCAGTGTCCATATTGACACGGACTGGTACGATGAGTTCACGCATACTTTCCGCATAGTTTGCGCATAGTTTACGCACTTCACGCATTGGCACGACAAGTTTGCGCAATTTGTGCCGACTTGGGCATGCCATATAAAAATGGGACCTCCCATTCACCAATGTAAGCTCCGTGTCCTGGCAAGACCAATCGTGACCTCCAGTGACACAAATGTCCTGAACGTACCTTATGTGACCAGTTTGACCTGGACTGACCTATCGTGACCTTGGCTGACCTCTGTGACCTGGCGTGACCTATCGTGACCTCATGGTGACCTCTGTGACCTAACCTGATACCGTGTGACCTAATTTGACCTCTGTGACCTAACCTGAGCCCGTGTGACCTAGCTTGACCTCTTTGATCTGAAATGACCCGTTAAATACATTTTCCGTCATAACTTCCCATCTAGGCGTCCAATCGACTAGGGAAAAACACCAAACAATCCCAAATTTCGCGCTGCGAAGCAAGCCGAGATCCACACATTGGCACGGGCTGGTACGACGAGTTCACGAATACTTTTCGCATAGTTTGCGCATAGTTTACGCACTTCGCGCACCGTCCCGACGAGTTCACGACGAGTTCACGAACAGTTTGCGCATAGTTCACGATCCGGTCGCGATATTTTGTCGTGACCAAAACTTTGAACATTTCAAAGTTTTTGCCCCGACATGGCACGAAGTCACGACGAGCTAACGCACACTTCACGTCAGTTTGCGACTAGTATGCGCACGGGCACGATTCGATTCGTGCCAATGCGTGCCACAAAATCGTGCAAGTGTCAGGGCCCCTTATGCATAATTTCGCCGTGAGTGCGTGATATTAGGTTTGAAATTTTCAAGGTTTTGTCCACGACAAAACTAAAAGCTCGGAACCGAGTCGTGAACCAAGTATTCGTGAGGTCGTCGTCAACTCATCGCGTCGCAGCAGGATGATGCGTGCCAGTGCGTGACAATGCACGCCATGCCACGACTGTCACGAACTGCCACGAACAAGTCACGAGCACCTCACTTCGAGCTCACGAGTAGTTCACGAAATGTTTACGCATTGGTGGGCGTCGCAACGTGGCTGTGCCTCCCACTGACGCAGCTGCTTGTGCTTCACGCAGCTCGAAAAGATCACGACTAGCTTCCGCACTCAACGAATGGCTTGCCCATGGCACGAACAGTTCACGACGAATTCGCGAGCAGTTCACAACTACCGCCTGGCTGTGGCGCTTGTGTCAGTGCGTCGTCTTCTTGGACACTGCATGCCATTTCGCAGATCGCCAGCGAAGCGACAACATGCCTACAACAAAACGACCACGAGGAAGAGCAACGCAGGGGAGGCCAGAAGCCGAAAGGCCAGATGCAAAGCCTGCTAAAGATCAATCCCTCCAGTCACCCGCATCGAGTGAGGACGAGGCTACCATGCAGCGGAAGAAGCGAGCCAGGGTGTCCAAGAAAGAAGTCCCTGCATATCGATGGACAGAAGTGACTGAGTTGAGGCTGGCCGAGCTTGTGAAAGAGAATCCCCAGCTGTATGATAAGAAGCAAAAGGATTGGCTCAACGTGGTGGTCAAGAATAGCCTATGGGACCGAGTCGGAGAGCAACTGGAGCCTCCTGCCACTGGTCCGCAATGCAAGAAGCACTACGAGAACATGAGGACCAGGGTAGGGAGGATTATGAAGAGGGAGAAGAAGAGTGGTGTTGGCCAGTCACAGAGGAGTGCCCGTGACGACCAGATCATGGAGACCTGGAGTTTCCTGACACAACACATCGTCCGGGGGGAGACAGTCGCCAGTGAGCAGTTCGCTGTCCCCAACTCAGCTGCAGTGACGATTAGCCACAATGACGACGATGAAGTGATGGGCACGGCTTCCCAGAGTCAACCATCTGGGAATAACGAGGTCAAAGTGGAGTGTTCAATGGCACCAACAAAAGAGACAGACACCACAGTCACCGACACTGCCGTGACTCAGAGCGGCCTTAGTGGTGCAGTGAAGCAGGTGAGAATCCCAGTATCTACAAAATTGTGTGGCATGTAGTGTAATTCAATTATCTTTAAGTGACATGAGCAATGTGCAGTCTTAATAACTTTTGTGGGAATGGTTATATGGGTGACTGTAAGCCCGGATGCCCCCTAACGATAGCTTGTTGTACTGCACCCGAGACCTCTACCCAACCACATCGTCCGCAACTGGTTCATTGGTATGGTTTTAGATCGAAAGCTTATCGTGTCGCAAATCCACGGCGACACGGTCTCCCTGGGGCCCCTAATGTGGACCCTTAGTGTGACCCGTCACCGCCAAATGCCAACTGGTTTGCTATATAAGCAGGGCAGCTTGCAGCTCCCAATCCCGGGGTCTCTATGCCACGGATCAGTGAACGGGCGTCTCATCTACACTAGGCGATCAGGGATTGCCATTAAAATGTTGTACTAAATTGCCCCAACGTTTTCGTTTCAGATCCTTTTCAAAGCGGATTCTTTGGAGGCAAACCATTCGTTCAGCGGCCATCAGAGGATCGTCCACGATTTTGCATGCCTGCTGGAAGGGCACATGCAGGGCATCCCGGAGGACTCCTGGCATGAGTTCCAGATAGACTGCCTCAACCTTGTTCACCGCTACAGGCAGCGACGTTAGCTCTTCCAGCAGCCTCAGCAACAGCAGCAACCCCTGACGTGGCTAGCCCTACAGCAGAAGCAGCCTTGGCAGCCCCATCAATAGCAATAGTCCTGATACAGTATACTGCGCCAGTCGTTCTGTCGGCATGTCTCAGCGTCCGTGACACCTTGCTGACACGACCGACACCGAGCCGAGGGCACAGCTGTGCGTTATGCTGCGTCACTCGGGCGTCTGGTCACCGGATGTGACGTTATATATGCCAGCGGCGAATAACAGCGGGAGTGCGACGCCTCGGCAGAACGGGAAGAAAGTCTCTCCGACCTTTCCTGCGACATGCTGTTGGTGGTCTCCCCAGTCACCAGTGGTTGTTCGTTCACGTGTTACCGACGGCCGCGTTAGCAGTTATTACCCCTTGTGACGTCAGAAGGGAGCTGATGACGCGAGTCGCCATCAGCGCCATCAGCTGTGCCAGGTGCGGTGAGACAGTTCCGCCGCAAACACGCGGCCGGAGACAAGTGCCGGCGTGCGCCATTGTTGTCGCTGGTGCGCCATTGTTCCAGGTGACAACAGCGTAATTATCTGTGGGGAAAGCAGCGGGCGTCTGTATGGGCTCCGGGGTGGTGCTCCCATGGGCGGCTGTGGGAAAAGGTGTGGGTGTGTGCGAACATAGCGGACAGGTGTGTGGGCAGAAAGCATTCCTGCCAAAAAGGCAAATTAAGGGAAGTTCTATGACAAAAGGCAAAGTACAATGAAAGGGAAATATCAGGCAAAAATAATTGAGTGTCGTTCGTTTACTTTGAACAAAATCGTCGAACTGTCCCAAAGGTTTCAGAACCAACGAGTTGAAGTGAATGCAGTATGCACATTTAGCACATCCCAACCTTTGTTATCTCTGATCCAGGACCCGTCGTCTATTGGAGTTAGGGAGAACTGTATATGAGCGCCATCAACAAGTTTTGCTATCGTCCAAACTCCAAACCCAGTGCACTTCTCACCAAGTGCAGCAAATTGATTGGTATACTCGTACATTCTGACCGACTGTCTATTTGTGACTACTTTTGGTCATCTTATCACCTGACTTGTACCTACAGCCTAGATGTCCCTCAGACCGTGCTAAACACAACGGTTGGTCTGTCCTAGCCACTCACCATCAGATGCAAATTAATGGCATCATCCTTAGTTCAACATAAATATATCCAAAAATCGTTTTACTTGAGTCCGTCTGTGCGGCGCATCCCGCGCCTACGTGTCACACTCTGGTCACGCACCCCGCCTCCGCACCTCGCTAACCGTCTGGGGGCCGGGTCTGTTTACCGGCACGCATGCCGGCGTGGAGCGGCGGCAGCGTGACGAACCGTGGCGTCGAACGCTGATGAATCGGCCGCAATCAGCCGGCCGACAAAGGCCCGATTGGTGCCGCGCCGCGGGAGGGGCTACCGGCATGTCGCCGCACCTGCTGACCCGCTGAGACGCCCCCAACGGCCGACGGAGGTGGCGCAGGCGGAGGCGGGGCACAGGCGGAGGCGGAGGCGAAGGCGGAGGCGGAGGCGAAGGCGGAGGCGGAGGCGAAGGCGGAGGCGGAGGCGGAAGTTCAAAGGTGCCACGGTACCGTGTTCTTAGCGCGTCCTTCACGTACCATATTTGCGACTCGCTAGAAGAAATGTGGACAGTAAAGGCAAGTTGCAAGCAAATTCGAGGGGTATATTGGTTGGAGTAGGGGTTTCGTAATGTTTCGTCTATTATGTAGATAAGGTAATATTTGCCTTTCAAGTTTCACTTGTCATTCTCCGTAATTCTTCATCTTCCTGCCTTCAAACACTCTTGTCAAGCTTCATCAGCAACTACTGTCTCTCATCTTCATCACACGATTTCCCGAGTCATTCTTCACCCACGTAGTCTTCCAACCGAGCTCCATCTGCGACGTCCTCAGAGGGCCTCACGTCAGCGCTGAGGACACGCCGCCTGTCGTTGTCTGCGACGACGTCGTGCGTCGTGCCATCATCGGCCAACCGCGGCCCATCGGCGAAACACGCGCCGAATAACGAGCTCATTGGGATAATGTGCGGCAAGGATATTATCATAATGGCGGCCGTTTCCAAAGGCTGCGCGGGAGCGGGTGTTGAACGTCGCCTGAGGTCTGCTGCCGAGCGTCTCCACAGCGCGCCCGGTCGCTAATTCGAGCCGCTTTAGCGTCGTTCTCTGGAGGAGTGGAGAGGAGTGGAGAGGAGAGAAGAGGGGAGGAGGGAGAGAGATGAAGAGCGGGCCGATTAAGAGGCGCTGTGTCACCGCTCAGTGACAGCGGACTGTGGAGAAGTGGAAGAGTGATGAGATAAAAAAAATAGCAACAAGTGGGGGAGTTTTAGTGAAAAAAAAAACTGAACGCCATGCTTCGATTCTGCGCTTCTCGGAACATGTTGGTACTTCAAGAATGAAAGAACATTATTTACTTTTAGTAAACATGCGCTTAGGATGATGCTGTGCTCGCCTTCTAGCAGGGATGCTTGAAGTGGATGAAATAGAGCCCCTTGACCAAACACTTGTGTGCTTCTGAGCATGTGCGGCTATTTTTCCTCAGGAAAAATAGAGTCATGTTACTAACTACCGTTGTGCTGCATCACTCTACGGCAGACCGAAGTTTGTAGCCGTCTGTTCTATCCACTGAGGTCATTGTTACTCTGCTTATCACCGAAACACAGCTCACTTTTGTTTTAAAGTCTGACAAGCATCACGGGCTGTGCCACTTATATTTACTGTTAGTATGCACGGCTTACAGTGTGTACTACGTATACACGACCGAAATTATGTCCGTATTCATGCACGAAGAAGCCTGAAAGACTGCGCATGCAGCAGAAGGCTGTATATTTATATAGTGTACTTCAGTCACAGTATTTACCAACCATGTATTGTAGAAGGGGGAATATTTGTTTCTGGTCCCTAAAAAGCTGTTTCTGGCACCTAATTGCTGATCAGCCCCAAAATGCTTATTCGACCCTAATATCTGAATCTGGCACCTAATTGCTTCCATACAGCCTAAAGTTGCCAGATCGTCTAGTTGAACTCCGTATTTGCTGTTTGCTGATTCAGCACCAAAACCAAAACATCCAGCACCTATTTTATTCCACGTTTGCCTACCTAATTCGCGTAATCTTCCTGATTTTATGTATCCTAACAAACATGAACGTTGCATTCGGTGATGTCAAGTGCCATTTTCGCCAGTGGAGATAATGATTAATGCCATTTCTAGCCAAAAGAGAATCACTAGTCAGCTATGGTGCAGCATAGCAAGACGCTCCTATACCAGCCCGCTATGTAGAGATTATTGCACCCTCAGCCATTTTAACGTGAAAAGTTTGGATCCGTCACTTCCAGCCAGGCTCTCAGGTCATAAACTGGAGTAAAGCAAAATGTCAACTCTGAACAGACATGCCACGCAACCGGCCCTCTTTTCAATATTATTAGCTTTCTGCAATCATCGTCTGACTCCATCTCGATCAAACGCAGCATCCGGTTTCTACAGGGGCGTTTGACTGACCGGCCACACAATAACCAAAAACAAAATCAAAGCTTCATGCACACATAAGTAAGGAACGGATGAAAAAGGCACAACAACGGCACAACTCTGCGCGTCAAACAACGGACAATGTCCCACGCAAGATCCCGCGTTTCTTCAGCGGCCTTGAACGGAATGAACACATTACATTTCTTTTTTGGAGCTATTTGATGACGTCAAAGAATACAATACCCGTTTTAATGGTCAAAATCGAGACAATTACTCACAAAAATGTTTCCCTTTAAGCATTACAAATAAATAATTTAAAATATTTAAATGACATTGTTTTTTTCAAACAAATCAATTTTATCAATATTATTTGCTTACTTAAACGTCATATACAATGCTGAGATCACTACGGGGCTGTCTTAGAGTGTAGCTGCACTGGCAACCTTTAGGCTAGACTCCAGGGGTCATTATACCAGAACAACATGATTCTACCAGCCAGTAGTTCATTTTTCTGCTAGATTGGTGCTACGCTCAGCATTTAGGTGCCAGATTCAGAAAAAAGAGTAAGGCGTACCGATGAATAGGTGCCAGAAACAGCTAATTAAGGTCATTTTCCATGATTGGTGCTGGTATCCACCAAATAGGTGCTGAGGACCAATTTTGGGGCGAATCAGCTTTTAGGTGCCAGAAATAGCTTTTCTGGGACGCAATTAAATGGCGTCCTTGTAGAAGTGTGATGGAGCGTATGAATCTATAATAATGTTCGGCTACTCGCTGTTCCAGCAATATTGACTGAGCAGTTGGTTATTTCGATCCGTGCCAAATGTGACGATGAACCGAAGAAGCTCCGTGTCTGTGTCCTCCAGGCTCCAACTAGCTCGGGTCTTTTGTTGGGTTGAGTTGTTACTGAATGTGGAGTCCAGGGGAGACCGAACCCCACACAAACACACATCCAGCGCTATGCCGGTCGCTGCTGAGTCCCGGACTACTCCCGCCGCTGCTGAGTCCACCCCGGACGCCGAGTCCGGACTCTGCCCGGCGCCAATTCAGCGTTGTCACGCCGCGCGGCGTCGCCGGCCGCTCCAGGGCCGTGACTCGGCGCTCCGACGCCATTATGTTTGTGGACAAACACAGGTGCCGGCCGGCCGGCGCTCCGACGCCTGACAAAGGCACGGCTCGAGTGGCACTGCGCTCCGCGGCCGGCCGGCCGGGAGAGCCCTGTCTTCGTCCGGTAGGTCTCTGCCCTCACTGGCGC
The DNA here is from genome assembly GCF_019059575.1 of Amphibalanus amphitrite. Classification (NCBI taxonomy): domain Eukaryota; kingdom Metazoa; phylum Arthropoda; class Thecostraca; order Balanomorpha; family Balanidae; genus Amphibalanus; species Amphibalanus amphitrite. Next base: position 45,995 of record NW_024882886.1, read on the forward strand.
TCTTTCGGAGCTCCTCGCTCTCGCTCTGCCTCCACCCACATTTGCTCTATCCGCCGTCCATCCTATGCCGTCTTGGCCCTTGCGATCTCGCACTCCTCTTTTTCCCTGCTCCTTTCTCTCTCCTCTCTCTCTCTCTCTCTCTCTCTCTCTCTCTCTCTCTCTCTCTCTCTCTCTCTCTCTCTCTCTCTCTCGCCACTATCCTTCCTCTTATCTTTTTCGCTCATGTGTTTCACGATATAGCTTCCATTGTTTTAATAACTCATCAAACAGTATTTATCTAAAACGTTTCCTCTGATCCTGTCCTATCTGTCTCTTCACCACTTCGTTAGGCTAGCTCATTGCCGTTTCCACGTGTTCTCTCTCGCCTTTTATCCAGCCGTGGCACTTTGCGTCCCTCTGTCACGGGGCAGAAACACCTGAGGAAAGGAAGTCGTCAGTCGAAGCTGCGACAACAGACGCCACCGCCGGATGACGCCGGATGACGCCGGATGACGCCCCTCGGAGCTTCCCTGCCTAGCAATGACGGCACATCCGGCCATGCTGTGTCGTGTAGGTGCGAGCTGTGGAGCGGTGGCACCACCCCGGCACCACCGGCACCAGTGGCACCACCGGCACCACCAGCGCGGCGGCGGTAGCGCGCGCCAGGTACGCATTGTGGCCACACAAAGGCAGCACCGGACGTCGTCATAATAGCCGCCGCCGCGCCGCAAATGCATCATCGCAGGCCGGGCCGGCGCCTTTCAGTTCCTGATGTGGCGAATGGGTCGGTGCTGGTGGATATAGGAGTACTGCGGCGTGGCACACGCAATGTGCCGTGTGTGTCAACTGATACCGGCGTGCGCCTGTGTCACTCAGCATCTAGTGGCCCTCTCTACATCGTGAACTATCACACCTAAGCACTCGGCGTTATCACACCATCACATCGCACCACTCGCATCTCTCATGTCACATTAAATACAAAACAATATCCATATGCTTAGACTCATACATTCGTGTGCTTGCCGAGCTTCATATCTTACATTTTACAATGCAAGTGCAAGGCGTTCCATAGCTTTATATCCGGCTTCAAAAACCAGCGGAAGAAGCAACTTATAAACTGTGCATGATCATGCGACATATAGTTGGCTTTGTATACTTTCTCGCGTGCATCCCCTGCAGAAGGCAAGATGACCCTCGCAGTTATCGTACCCACCACGTAGCGTTCATTTGAAGTCGAGATGCGCATTGCTCACTTGTTGCCTGTATACATCACTGAGCAGCAGTATTTATCTCAGTCACATGCATCTTCATGCCTCATGCTGCCTGTGTTATTGTGTAGACTGGTCATAGATAGTGTCCGTATCTCTAATGTGAGGTGATTTAATTTGCGCATGGATTTAGCATTCAAAAGGCATTACTGTTTGCTTTCTTCCTGATGTTTTGTTGAAATTGCGATAGAATAATTATCACGAACTAGCCAATCTTTGCGCAGATCGAAGATGTCGTCGTCGACGCACCGGCGTCGGCACCCCTTGAAAATGACAATGACATGACAATGTCACATGCTAGCCACTTGAATCATATATCATAGATCACTTATGAATCATATGGCAGGGTGACCTAAAACTTCTATAAATCGACATCGGAGTTGGACCCGTAGTTGACGGCTAGACATCGGGATCGAAGTTAAAACTACGTAGCCGAAATTGGACCATTCAGTTTTAAGCACAGCCAAACTTTTTCAGCGACGGCTCAGGGGCGTCCGGTTAAAGCTAAGCATCAAATATAAAATGATGCGTTTCTTAGTCAACGCCAAACAAATGCTTCTTTCTTTTTGCCCAATATCCTCACGAGGTCACAACTTCATCGGCTCCTGGTAATTCGTTCTACTCTCATTATTGTAGCATTATGTAAACAGAATCAAACGGAACGATCGCGGGATATAACATAGAGGGCCATCGCAGCCAATTAGTCTACCATTTGGGCACTGTCTAATGGTGGGGTTCACATCGGAACGACACTGCCGATGGCCGAACTATGACCGATTCATCCTGCTTGACATACTGTCGGCGATTAGGCGGGTCGTTTTATGCCGCTACTACATCGCATATGTATGTCCCAATTACTTTTAGAACGATTAGTTGTGTTGTGATGCTTATTGCAAACAAAAAGGTAAAACGAAACAATATGTTTTCCATTGTGATAGGTTCCACTATACATTATTTGTATGTATACGGTGACTAATTTGCCGTAGGAACGTTTTTCGACTTCACGAATTTGGGCCTCCATTGTCGATTTGCTTAGATCAGCATTCAGCGCTTGTACTTATGTACGTACAGAATGTAACAGAAAGGGCTATGGCTAGGTGTGAAGCTGGTTTCGGACATTGGTGCTGCCTTGCCTCAGCCAGCTCTTCCTCTACAAGTTATTCCTTGCCAGTTATTCCTCCACGTTTTGAGCCCGGTATTTGGCGGCTTTGACTGGCCGCGTTAGGGTGACATTTCTGGCCGGTTCATCTGCGTCCAACGCGACTGCGGGTGCGCTCGGCTCCTCGTGGCTGCGGCGCCTGCGGTCACTCCGCGACCGACACGCCGATGATTGAGCGACGAGGTAAGCTGGATCTGCGCCTATCTTTGTGGCCGGCTTAGCGCGCTCTTTGGGCGCCGGCGGCGCAGTGAGGCGATATTGCCGCGGGCGGCATTAGTGGCTCGGCGCGCCTGAGCCGTCGCGCCGGCCTAATGGAGTTCTGCCGGGCGGGCGCGGATTTTTGGCCGTCGCCGGCGCCGTCAAACAATGATGTATGATACTGTCACCGCGGGGATGCGTCGGCACCGCCGCGGGGCTCATGCTGCCACCGTGCGAAAGTTAAACTCGTCAAGTGCGAGGAAGTGCGAACAAGATAAAACTGCCACGCTCTGGTGTAAGCTTATTAACATTTTATTAACTTAAACATCGTTCTGATTTTTGTCTATGTAAAAAAACATTCCAGATATTTATCAAAGTGAAGTCATAGCTCATAATTGTACCTATCATAAGCTGATGTAGAGAAGCCGCCTTCTACAGACCTCCATCCATAATTAGAGAGTGGTGAGACTCCCGCGCCCGACTGGGGGTCCTGGATTTCCACGCCCTGCTGGGGGGGGGGTGTTTGAACACCCCCCCCCTTCTAACTCGGCTCCTGGGCCACGTAGCGATACGCGGAAGGTGGCGTTCGAAAGAGCGTCGAAAATAATGAAGAAATCACTTCGGTCAATTTTTTGGTCAGGTCAAAGGTCAGGTCACCAGAGGTCATTGAAGGCAAAATTTCGCCGATTTCCAGGTCGAATGTCGACAATTTCCAAGAAGCCAACGCATAACTCGGGAACCAATAGAGCTACAGCGCCGCGGAAAAGCGCATTCGATAGCCCTATTAACGCCCTTTCTGAGTAATTTTCTCAGATTTGACCTAACGTCAACGGTTTTGCCTGCAGGGGGCAAAAACTGCAAAAATAGCCGATTTTTTCGGAAACAGTTTTCTGCAATAACTTTTGACCCAAGCCTTGCAGTGGCGGATCCAGGGGGGGGGGGGGCAAAATGGGCATTTGCCCCCCCCCCCCAAACGGCATGATTTTAACATTACGCCTATGGACGATGCATGGAAAGAATCGATAAATTTTTATGGTTTGCCCCCCCCCCCAAACCTCTGAGCTGGATCCGCCTCTGAAGCCTTGTACGAGCTTACTTTTACCGGCATCGTGTTCCTCTCGTCAAGACGCATCGAATAAACTATGACTTGACCTTGAAAGGTCAACTTGAAAAGTTGACCTCAGGTCAAGGTCATGACCTGACCAGAAAGGGTCATGTTGCATATCAGTCGATCTGTATCGTCGAGCTGAACACATCTAAGGCGTTTTCATCGCTCTAGCATGCCTCTATCAAAAGTTATTTGCGAAAAACTGTTAGATACCATTCGTGACCTAAGATGACCTCAGGGCATAAACAGGGGTCACGGACACCATTTTCATGTTCAGTGTCTAATCCACTTGTAATTCAGTGTTTGGGAGTGTTTATAATGTATTTCGTCCAAAAGAGGCGCATTTCAGTTTTCTCCCATTGACTTATAATGGGGAGGTCGCAAAATTGACCTGACCTTAGGTCATCGATATCAAAATTCTGAGATAAACATTCTTTTACATGCTATTACTCTTAGCAATCGCTGAAAGTTTCAAAGCGATCGGTCACTCGGTGTAGCTATGACAGACATTGAAACTTTTTATGAGGTGAGGTCACTTCAAGTGACCTGGTGACCTGACCTTGAATGACCTTGGTCTGAAATTTTCACAACATGTGTAGAATTGATGTATGATAAGGTGTACCAAAAACGGCGGCGCTCCGCGCCGCCGTTTTTGAGATATTCGCGAAAAACCACAAGGGGGGTGTTCAAACACCCCCCCCCCCCAGCAGGGCGCGGGTTAAAAAGGCTTCGGCAATCGAGAATATGCCCCTCTGGTATGATAACTTGGTGGACTGGGTGCGATCGAGTATCGAGGCCCGGTTGTTCCAGCAGGACAAGTTCAACCACTGCGTCACACCAGCCGGAAAGGTCGAATCAGCCCATATGTCCTCCATTATCCACTCGCTGACGGCCCTGAAATTCTTCTGAATCTGATTAACCAAGCATGCAACAATGCCTTTTTAAAACGAATTTATAGAAAATATAAGAAATATGTAAATTGTACTCAGTGGTGAATCCAGGGGAGGCGGTGGGGAGGGGGCATTTAGGGCCATAGCCCCCCTCAAAGACCCGAGTTTTAACCCTCGCCGGCACAGGGGGGGGGGTTGATGCAACCCCCCTAAGGTTTTTCGCGAATAACTCGCGTAAAAAGCGGCCGAACGCGACGAAACTTTCAGTACCCTCGCGTTGATCAATTTTACACCTACCCTGAAAATTTCATGACCCTGACCCAAATGACCTTTGACCTGTGATCTCTTTTCCGAGACCATGTTTGGCCGGAATCGCGATTCGGCGTACATATACAGGGTGTCCCATAAGTTCGTTCTCACATTATGTTTGCATGTGAAACAGAGTACATTGCGTTTTGGTATATTTATGACCCCTCAATGTGCTCCCCATTTAATAGGCAAACACATGAATACATGCTGCGGCATGCCAACCGGCATGTTTGGCTGCATAGCAGGCTTAAAGTTAACCCAGACTGACTTGACATGCGCCGTGAGCTCTTCGAGGCTGGAACAGCGCTACGCTTCAACGAGCCTCAACTTCAGCATAACCAACAAATTTTTATGAAATTTTGATCCAATGAGGTGCCTGGCATGTGATCTTGCCACAAACGCCTGTCACAGTCTCCTTGCACCGCTTTTAAGCTTTGCTTGACCTGTGCACTGATGCACTGTCTTGCCTGAAGATGGGCCTACGACCTCCCGGGTGCCATTTTCTCCTCTATAAATGTGTTCATACTCGCGGTTCGAGTTCAGCTTGAGGGCTGAAATTCCTCCTAGATGTTCTCGGAAAAGCATTCTGCTTCCCAAAACTGTTTCTGGGTTGCCACTTGTAACTTGATCAACTCCAGAACGCCTATAACCCCACAACACAGTGACCCTGGCCTTTTGCATAGGAACATAACGGGACGAAATGAAGGCCTCCTCCTTCGCCCTTATGGGGTTGTTTTCGGGTTTGGACGGGTGTTTCATCTCGAACGTGGACTAGTTAGTCCAGATGACCTGGTTGATGTCATCAGCCCTCTAGTTTTGTTTAGCCTCAGGCATAACGAAACTCATGTTTGGCCATTTTAAGACGTTTTTGACTGTTTTGTGCCCTCCGGTAAGCAAAGCTTAAGTCACCTTGAGTTATGTACCCCGAAAGAACACTCTTAGACAGCTGGTAATCCATCCTGAAAAGTCTGTTTACCAACTTTCTAACCCTTTGACCTTTTTGATGGCCACTTTGGCGCCACACAGTTTTGGCCACTTGGCTCATTCCTGAGGGCTGGCTAGAAAGAGGATAAACTTGCAGTGATTGACTCCCAACAAATCATCGGCGTCACTTGCTGACTGTGCGTCCAGTTAGCGATGGATATTGGCTACAGACTGGTAGGCCTCAATCACCCTCAATCGTCGTGAATGGTCACGTGCTGACTAAATACTGAGACGTACCCGTAACGGAGACCTCTATGTTGCGGCGTTAGCCGTCTCTGTAGGAAGCGGGCTCTCTAGCAAAAACTATTTTGTCTACAGAAATTAGCTACTGTGGAGCATATTTCTACCAGCCATGGCAACCATGTAAGCTCAGTTACGAACCAATTTCAGCGTGCCTTTAAGCAAGAAAGCCTAAAAACGTAAAATTTAGGTGAGAACGAACTTATGGGACACCCTGTATGTCGGCTCGCATTAGCCGCGCGTTTGCAGGCTTTTCGTGGTTTCAAACGTTCAAACATGTGATTTGATGTTGCTCCCATGCATTAGGGTGGGTGTCAAGGTCACCTGAAGGTCAGGTCAGGTCATTGACCTTTGGTGACCTCGGGTGACCT